>NC_056444.1:31265424-31380424 GCF_018296145.1 Oncorhynchus tshawytscha
AGGAGAGGAGAGGAGAGGAGGAGGAGAGGAGAGGGAGGGAGCAGCAGTCATTTGTCAGACAGAGAGTCAGACAACTGCTGAGATGTTTTAACTGCAGATAGGAGGTTTTCCTGACCAATAAAAGTTTTAACTCGAGACCAGAGTCGTTCCTGGTCAAGTCACCAGGTCAGGACTATTTCCTGATCCTATTTATGACACAGCATCCACTAACCCATCAACATAAGTAGGTGGCCATGGTGAGGGTCAAGTGTTGGGTTCCAGTCACCTGGGGTCAAACCGGTGCTTGGGGACGCCCAGGACAGGGTTAATATGGTGCTTGGGGATAGGGTCTTGTTGCCGTCTTCCGCCTGAGATGACAGATAACATCCCACACTCCTCTGTCCTCACCTTTTCATCCTGGTCAGTGGTCACTTCTAGGGTCATGGTATGGTCATTGTTAGGTGGTGACCAACAGGTCACATGTGCCATGAGTCATTCTGCTACCCCAGAATCATTTCTTGCTGTGTGGTCGAGTGGGTCAAATTCCAACAAAATGTACCATCTTACTGCCCTTTCCTTTTATAATCTGTCTAAATAAACATAGAACAATTGTATCTATTATCATCGATCTATATTTAGGCTATAAACCATTTGTATTTCTAAACCATTGATTGTATGAGAGATAGTTTGTGTTTTGATGCTGTCTTTTACATGCACTGAAACCCCCAAAAAGTATTTTCACAAAGGTTAAGGTTAAAGAACCACTTTGGGTGTTTTAGAGTACTTCATTTCTGTTTTAAAACACATTCTGAGTATTAAAACACTTCCATAGGGTTTACATTCAAACACCTTCCAAACACCAGATGTCAGCTGAGATGCATTACTTTTCATGGTGTCATTACACAATCATGGTGTTTTGAGACTTTCTATTTTTACAGTTGTAATTCCATGATCATTTCGCAGATATTTTATTGTCTTATCAAAACACACAACGATTATGAGGTTATTTTCCAAACACTGTATTTCTACTAGTTTTTGAAGTAAATAGGCCTAGTTAAACAGCTTTTACCCAGGGTTTGCTCTCTACTCCTCTTACTGTAATGTATGTTCGCTCTATTGGGATTCAGAATTCTCTTCACCTCTTCCTCTCGCCCTTCACACCAGTAAAGTTCTGCCTTAATTTGACAACTTAATCTGAGCCATAATGGCCCAGACAATCGTTTCTCCCTGGGACTGTAGCCTACGTGTCTGAAACGGCCTATGGCTGGGACTGCATTATAAAGGCATAACAATCGTCAGGCTTTTAATGCAAACAGCATTGGAAGCAGCACAATTAAAGTCCCCTGCTCTCAGATATCTTCCCACACAGTTTGCCCCTTTGGCCTTTCCTGATCCCCTTGAAAGTCTCTCTCTCTCTTTCTCTCTCTCTTTCTCTCCTTTCCTAACTCATAGCCAACTCTGCTGAATGTTTTGGAGACAAATTTTTCTTATCTCATTTCCACCGTTTTGGGCTTTTTGGGCTGTTCCTGCACATTTTTTGGTTGTCCCTGCAGCCTGTCTGGTACTTATTTCTCAGGACTAATTTACCCCCAGCTAGCCTCCGCCGCTCTGAGAGAGAGAGAGAGAGGGGGGGGACTGGTGACAGTTGGCTGTGTTGCTCAAAGAGCCACTGCCTTTTTGTGTCTCCTTCACATGTCTAAATGCATGGACACAGGCACATGCATAAACACACAGACAAACACTCACCTGTCTTGCACTCATGTCGATTATCTTTTTCTTCTTGCCACACCTGATTACCACTCAGGCAGCTTTTCCTACCTCCTTCATTTGGCCCTTCAGAATGAACAACAGCGACAGTCTGTCTGGACTGTTTCTCTGACAGTAAACAGATCTGGAGAAGTGTAGAGCGGAGACATCTCTGCCATGCACGTCAAAGATGACGACATCAAGTGAAACTATGCTGAGGTTACTTTAAGAGGTGAAAGGCATTGTTTCTCTCTCTCCATCTCCTCTCTCTCTATCTCATTGCTCTCTCTCTCTCATTGCTCTCTCTCTCTCTCTCTCTCTCTCTCTCTCATTGCTCTCTCTCTCTCTCTCGCTCTCTCTCCCTCAATCTCCCTCCACCTCCATCTCAACCTGCTCCAGCATATTTTATCATCACCTTATTTATGGGACATTTCTTTCCACGTTCTGATTAGAATTAGCGAGTGAGTTTTCCGATTTGCTCCGTGGAGTGAGAAATCACTTTCTCGATGAGAATAATTGAACATGGGCAGGGGTGCCAGCTCATTAGCTACAAATCATAGGAAGCAGGAGCACCTTAGCACCACACCATAATGACTTGTGGGAATAGAAGGCCCTAGCGTGCCTCGTACGGGGAAAAGTTGGACCAAGCAACAGCAGCACAGAGTCAGACATGGAAGTACTGTAAAACAAGGAAGTTATTACCCTTATTTGTATGAAATGTGTTTAGAGTGTACGTTGAATCAAAGAAGAGATTGACAACCGGACTAGGAGAAGCAATATTAACGTTATTTATTTTCCATTAAATCAGTCTAAAAGCAAGGATTCTACTGCTCACTTTTAGTTATATTGCATACTGGAGGCCTACTGCTGAAAAGCCTTCAGAGTATTCTGCCTAGTCATAGTATGAAAGAGAGTCAAACATTTTAAGGCGAGCCTGTCTGGTCTGCTCAAAGGACATTTACAAATGGAGCTGACTTTGTCCAGGCAGCTATTGTTGACAGTCCGTAGAAATTACTGTAGCTACGCTCTCAAAAACTTTGCAATACATCAAATTGCTCATTTAAGGGCAGACACAAAAAGTTACTTTAGAGAGCCACTTTGACATTAAGTAGTGTCTCTCTGTAGTTCCAAGCTGAATAATCATCACCTGGAGGCAATTAAGCAGTCAAAACCAGGAAAGAAAAAGGACATGCTGCAGTGCAGTGCACAAATGGTGTGCACCCTATTTTCTTTATAGTGCACTACCCTATGGGGCCTGGTCAAAAGTAGTGCACTATCATGGTAATAGGGTGCCATTTGGGACAGAACCATGCAGTCCAGCTTCCACAATGCAAATACAATATTTGAGAGCTAATAAGAGCCATATTCTGCCACACCTATTAGGCTAACCGGTTAAGCACCATTTATTTCCCTGCCAGGGTTTGCAGTGGGGCAAAAGATGGACTTTAGGTGATTGACAGGATCCGATTTCCCTCAGTGCTGAATAATTCAACACTATTTATTTGATTTCCCTTTTCTTTCTTTCTCTCCACTCCCTCTCTCTCTCTCTCCTTTTTACACTCTCTCTTCTCTCTCCTCTTTTCGCTCCTCTCTCTTTTATGTTTTGTTCGTTTCCCTTCCCTGTGCTCCAATGATTCCACACTGGCACAATGAGGTCCAGGGTCACAATGAGCTTTTCACACTGTTTTATTGGTTCCCGTTAGAGGGCCACAGATTTGAAATTGCTGTAGGAATGTAACATGGCTCTAGCCTGCAGTAAACATCTCAAGCCCAGGGAGTGTGTGTGTGGGCGTGCTTGTGTGGAAGGGCCAGGCAGGAAGGTCCATTCTCCATTTAAAGCAAAGAGCCACATTTAATTTGCATCAATGGGAAACAAAAGCGGATGGGGGTTGAATGGGGGCAATGGGATGTTTTTTATGTGACATTGAGAAAGGAGAGAAATAGAGAAAGAAGGAGAGAGCGATGAAAAATGTCCTTTGTGTGACGACACAAATTCACAGCCAGGGTACTAGCTGTGTTCTCTTGTCCTCTTTTGTCTTGTGGTTAGCTCCAGCTGGCTTGGCCTGGCCTCCACTGGCCTATAGCATGCAGGTGAGCCCACTGAGGCTTAAGCCAGTGTCTGTGGATCCTGGATACTCTTTTCATTGCCTTTTTAGATGGAGAAATGCATTAATACAATGCTATTTAGGTAGGTTGGTCACATTTAGTTGAAATATCTTGGATATAAGTGGCTCATTAAAAACAAACAGCATTGCGATAGATTCATTGTCTCGCCATTGTGCTTTTCTCCTTCTGACATTTCTTCCGTCTTACATATACAGATTTTTTTGTGCGTGTGTGTGTGTGTGTGTGTAGACCTTGTTGTTATGCATTAAAATGTGCTCTGTTATTCCCTAAATATATTCAGGATTTCCACTAGAACCAATCTGCTTTCTCCTTCCATTAGGTTTGCCATGGATAAGGCCTGAGAGGGTGCGGTGCTGTCTTGAATTGTAGGCGACATGAATCTGACTTGACGTTTTTGCACGATTGGTCTAAAAGTAAGCAGATAGCTCAGTAAACTAGTATTTCATTGGCAAAGAGTAGACATGATGTTAATATGTTTACCTAAATAGACACAATGGTTGTTGCTTTCTATACTGAACAAAAATATTAACGCAACATGCAACAATTTCAAAGGTTTTAGTGAGGTATACTTCATTGAAGGAAATCAGTCAATTGAAATAGATCAATTAGGCCCTATTCTATGGATTTCACATGGCTGGGCAGTGGTGCAGCCATGGGTGGTCCTGGGAGGGCATCAGCTCATCCACAGGGGAGCCAGGTCCACCCACTGGGGAACCAGGTCCACCCACTGGGGAGCCAAATCAAATCAAATCAAATTTTATTTGTCACATACACATGGTTAGCAGATGTTAATGCGAGTGTAGCGAAATGCTTGTGCTTCTAGTTCCGACAATGCATTAATAACCAACAAGTAATCTAACTAACAATTCCAAAACTACTGTCTTATACACAGTGTAAGGGGATAAAGAATATGTACATAAGGATATATGAATGAGTGATGGTACAGAGCAGCATAGGCAAGATACAGTAGATGATATCGAGTACAGTATATACATATGAGATGAGTATGTAAACAAAGTGGCATAGTTAAAGTGGCTACTGATACATGTATTACATAAGGATGCAGTCGATGATATAGAGTACAGTATATACGTATGCATATGAGATGAATAATGTAGTAACATTATATAAGGTAGCATTGTTTAAAGTGGCTAGTGATATATTTACATCATTTCCCATCAATTCCCATTATTAAAGTGGCTGGAGTTGAGTCAGTGTCATTGTCAGTGTGTTGGCAGCAGCCACTCAATGTTAGTGGTGGCTGTTTAACAGTCTGATGGCCTTGAGATAGAAGCTGTTTTTCAGTCTCTCGGTCCCAGCTTTGATGCACCTGTACTGACCTCGCCTTCTGGATGATAGCGGGGTGAACAGGCAGTGGCTCGGGTGGTTGATGTCCTTGATGATCTTTATGGCCTTCCTGTAACATCGGGTGGTGTAGGTGTCCTGGAGGGCAGGTAGTTTGCCCCCGGTGATGCGTTGTGCAGACCTCACTACCCTCTGGAGAGCCTTAAGGTTGAGGGCGGAGAAGTTGCCGTACCAGGCGGTGATACAGCCCGCCAGGATGCTCTCGATTGTGCATCTGTAGAAGTTTGTGAGTGCTTTTGGTGACAAGCCAAATTTCTTCAGCCTCCTGAGGTTGAAGAGGCGCTGCTGCGCCTTCTTCACGATGCTGTCTGTGTGAGTGGACCAATTCAGTTTGTCTGTGATGTGTATGCCGAGGAACTTAAAACTTGCTACCCTCTCCACTACTGTTCCATCGATGTGGATAGGGGGGTGTTCACTCTGCTGTTTCCTGAAGTCCACAATCATCTCCTTAGTTTTGTTGACGTTGAGTGTGAGGTTATTTTCCTGACACCACACTCCGAGGGCCCTCACCTCCTCCCTGTAGGCCGTCTCGTCGTTGTTGGTAATCAAGCCTACCACTGTTGTGTCGTCCGCAAACTTGATGATTGAGTTGGAGGCGTGCGTGGCCACGCAGTCGTGGGTGAACAGGGAGTACAGGAGAGGGCTCAGAACGCACCCTTGTGGGGCCCCAGTGTTGAGGATCAGCGGGGAGGAGATGTTGTTGCCTACCCTCACCACCTGGGGGCGGCCCGTCAGGAAGTCCAGTACCCAGTTGCACAGGGCGGGGTCGAGACCCAGGGTCTCGAGCTTGATGACGAGCTTGGAGGGTACTATGGTGTTGAATGCCGAGCTGTAGTCGATGAACAGCATTCTCACATAGGTATTCCTCTTGTCCAGATGGGTTAGGGCAGTGTGCAGTGTGGTTGAGATTGCATCGTCTGTGGACCTATTTGGGCGGTAAGCAAATTGGAGTGGGTCTAGAGTGTCAGGTAGGGTGGAGGTGATATGGTCCTTGACTAGTCTCTCAAAGCACTTCATGATGACGGATGTGAGTGCTACGGGCGGTAGTCGTTTAGCTCAGTTACCTTAGCTTTCTTGGGAACAGGAACAATGGTGGCCCTCTTGAAGCATGTGGGAACAGCAGACTGGTATAGGGATTGATTGAATATGTCCGTAAACACACCGGCCAGCTGGTCTGCGCATGCTCTGAGGGCGCGGCTGGGGATGCCGTCTGGGCCTGCAGCCTTGCGAGGGTTAACACGTTTAAATGTCTTACTCACCTCGGCTGCAGTGAAGGAGAGACCGCATGTTTTCATTGCAGGCCGTGTCAGTGGCACTGTATTGTCCTCAAAGCGGGCAAAAAAGTTAGTCTGCCTATTTAGTCTGCCTGGGAGCAAGACATCCTGGTCCGTGACTGGGCTGGATTTCTTCCTGTAGTCCGTGATTGACTGTAGACCCTGCCACATGCCTCTTGTGTCTGAGCCGTTGAATTGAGATTCTACTTTGTCTCTGTACTGACGCTTAGCTTGTTTGATAGCCTTGCGGAGGGAATAGCTGCACTGTTTGTATTCGGTCATGTTACCAGACACCATGTTCCCAGCCAGGTCCACCCACTGGGGAGCCAGGTCCACCCACTGGGGAGCCAGGTCCACCCACTGGGGAGCCAGGTCCACCTGCTTGGGAGCCAGGTCCACCCGCTTGGGAGCCAGGTCCACCCACTGGGGAGCCAGGTCCACCCGCTTGGGAGCCAGGTCCACCCACTTGGGAACCAGGTCCACCCACTGGGGGGCCAGGCCCAGCCAATGTATTTGATTTATTTGATTTAACCTTTATTTAACAAGGTAAGCCAGTTAAGAACTAATTCTAATTCACAATGACGGCATACCAAAAGGCAAAAGGCCTCCTGCGGGGACGTGGGCTGGGGCACATATTTTTTTAAATATAGGACAAAACACACATCACGACAAGAGTGACATCCAAACACTACATAAAGAGAGACCTAAGACCACAACATAGCAGGGCAGCAACATATAAAAAACACAGCATGCTAGCAACACAACATGACAACAACATGGTAGCAATGCAATATGGCAGCAGCACAACACAGTAGCAGCATAAAACAGGGTACACACATTATTGGGCACAGACAACAGCACAAATGGCAAGAAGGTAGAGACAACAATACATCAGAGAGGACAAGTAATCAAAATTAGTTTGAGGACTTTATTACAGACAGAAAGGCTCCTTATAGGACACATCACTACACTCTATGCTCTTCTGTAAACTGGTCATCTCTGTATACCTGTCGCAAGATCAACTAATTTATGCTTATTTATAAAACCCTCTTAGGCTTCACTCCCCCCTGAGATAGCTACTGCAGCCCTCATCCTCTCCATACAACCCCCGTTCTGCCAGTCACATTCTGTTAAAGGTCCCCAAAGCACACACATCCCTGGGTCGCTCCTCTTTTCAGTTCGCTGCAGCTAGCGACTGGAACGAGCTGCAACAAACACTCAAACTGGATAGTAATAATAATAATATTCCTCATCATCCCCCTCCTCAGACGATCCCGCAGGTGAAGAAGCCTGAAGTGGAGGTCCTGGGCTGGCATGGTTACACATCATCTCCAGTTGGACGTACTGCCAAATAATGTAAAATGACGCTGGAGGTCGCTTATGGTAGAGAAAATAATATTAATTTATCAGGCAACAGCTCTGGTTGACATTCCTGCAGTCAGCATGTCAATTACACACTCCCTCAACTTGAGACATCTGTTGCCTTGTGTTGTGTAACAAAAATGTACATTTTAGAGTGGCCTTTTATTGAACCCAGCACAAGGTGCACCTGTGTAATTATCATGCTGTTTATAATCAGCTTATTGATATGCCACACCTGCCCAGGTGGATGGATTAGCTTGGCAAAGGAGAAATGCTCACTGACAGGGATGTAAACAAATTTGTGATTCCTACTTACAAAGCATGTAGAGGTCTGTAATTTTTTATCATAGGTACACTTCAACTGTGAGAGACGGAATCTAAAACAAAAAAACAGAAAATCACATTGTATAATTTTTAAGTAATTCATTTGCATTTGGAAGTAGGAAAACCTGCAAAATCGGCAGTGTATCAAATACTTGTTCTCCCCACTGTGTGTGTGTATATATATATATATTCCCTCTCGAGAACATTTGTTTGCAGATACTGATTTGAACTTAAATGCACTCCTTTTCCTCCTCACCTCCAGATAGTCCCCCAGTCCTATTTGTCCTGGAAGCAGAGTAGTCAAACAGTGCGTCCGCTGGGACCTCATTTCATTACCGGTCCTCTCTGAGTCCACTTCATTTACCCACCCATGGAGCGAGGACACAGCCAAATGAATCCCGACCCCCAGAATCTCAGACTCCAGCAATTAAAAATAAATGAACGAAGCGCCACCTCCTCCCACCATCTTGAAAATGAAGCTCTCGGGGCAACACAGCAAACAAAAGTTAATCTGAGGAATAGACTGGCTCCTCGGTAATGACTATCTCTAGTGTGTACTCTGCTCCTGTTCAGTCATTCATAGGACCACATCAATCATCCTCCTTCAGACGTACCTCTTTGAGGTGTCTATGATGAGGTCTGCACAGGAAACAACCTGTAGCATACTAATGGGGAGACATGGTGTGTCTCTGCTCTCTGCTTTAGATACTGGTTGACTCCCTGCAGGGATGGGATCAATTCCATTTCATTTCAATTGGAATTGGAATTTCTAGGGTGTGTCCCGAGTTGCGCCCTCTTCCTTTTTTCGTGCATTGCGTTTGACCAGGGCTCACATGAGATACCGTGGAATAGGTATATTTAGTTACGGTTCAGCTGTTTGAAACTTGACTGTCCTCTATCTGTTTTACACGTCATTGAAATACTGACATACGTTTATGTCTCTGTGTCAGTCTGGCGGTATCTAACGGACGAGACGCTCACTGACCTTCACAGACACTCTGAGAGATGGATTAGATGTTCAGAGCAGAGAAGACGACTGTCCTGGCCCCTAATCAGCTCAAAATGATGATTCATCTGCTAAAATTACCACAGAGCTCAGTTCAAGTGAAAAGATCCACAGAGTTCAGTTCGTGTAGAGCTCAGTTATTACTTTAGAGTTGAGTTAATGCTTATTATAAACTGGATGGTTCAAGCCTGGAATGCTGATTGGCTGTCAGTCAGGGTCTATCAGACCTTCTACCACAGGTGTGACAAGACATTTATTTAGACTCTTCTAATGACGTTGTTAACCAGTTAAAAATAGCATTAAGGCACCTCAAGGGTTTATGGTCGGTATACTATGGCTAAGGGCGTTGCATCGTGCCTAATAACAGCCCTTAGCCATAGTATACTGACCATATACCACAAACCCCTGAGGTGCCTTATTGCTTAAATGTACCACATGTTAATGCTCAGTTCATGACCAAGCCTCACACTCATCCATTCAGCTCCACAGTTCACGCTCAACCTAGAGATTGAGTGGAGACACAAACACACCTCACCTTACTTAATCAAGTAAGGGACCGAGTGCATCCCAAATGGCAAATCCCTATGTAGTGCACTACTTTTGACCAGGGCCCATAGGGCAAAGTGTGCCATTTGGTACATAGCCTCAGACGCTAGAGAAAAGGATACTATCCTTCTAAACGTTGTTGTTCCTTGACCATGAGGCCAAGTTGAGGATATGCCACAGATATGTTGATTGCAAAACAACTTGACCTCCTCAAAACCCAGTCAAATGTGAGACTGTACAAAAGCCCATTTCCCTTCCCATGTCACCCATCCCTCAGAGCTAACTGCCATTATCCCAAATTAGACCTCCAAAACGTCTCCGTGATTAGATTGGATGTGGCTGTTGCTCCCCTGTCATTAACCCCTCTTCCCTCAGAGTCGTCAGGTCATTTGAATCAGCCATCTGAACTACCCTATTAACGCAGCCAATGCATCAACCCGTCCCGAGTCATCAGACAGTTCTAGACTGTTATTTACATTTATGTTGTGTTTAAGGAAGGTTAAAAAGGCAGAAACCAGAGATAACATCATTATGTGGACACTGAGACGGTCCTGATAATGTAATTCACGTTGCTGTTCACTTTTTCTCTGTGGCGGTAACGGTGGGCGAGTATGAAGGCATAAACCATACTGTCTATGAGCGTATCATATGTGATAATACTACATGTGCATATCAGATGATTCACTGTGTTGATGAACAACTAAGATCTCAACGAGAGGAGAGCCACGTGCAATTTCCATTCATGTCAAGTGGTTAGTCAGGCAAGGGAAAGACACGCAGCCATTGCAATTACTAAGGCCTCTCAATAAAGCCACACCATTGACAACTCTTCAGAGAACCAAGAATAGTGTGTATATCCTTAATGCAAAAATAGGATTAACCCATTTCATTAATTTGCTGAGCGCTGAAGTCAAAGTCATACCCAACAGGAGAGGCCCAGGGCGGAAGCAGAACACTTGCATTGCTACAATAGTAGGTCTCCAATACAACTCTAATGTACAGCAGCTATATTCTGTCTAGCACAGCATCTACTGAGGAAATTATTAGATTCCGATTCTTCAGAGAAAGCTTTGCACACACACACACACACACACACACACACACACGGGAAAGAAATGACAGTAGAGTAACCCTGTGTAGGCCGGCTGTCCGTGTCTCTGCCGATGGGGAGAAACACAGGCTGACTCTCTGATGAGGACGTGTTCTCCTCTCTGATTCCGACTCAGAACCCATGGGCTCAGAACTGTTCAAAGCAGACGTTCCCAAGTAGGGATTAGATGTACTATTCCTTTTGATAAACGATATCTAAGATACAGTATAGATTCATTATAAGACTATTCCTTTTGAGAAACGATATCCAAGATGAGAGTAAAACAAGACGAACAAGTACTTTATCGGAGTAACGGATAAGTTTGTTTCACTGTGGCCGCTGTGTTTTTTCTATGCTGTCTTTTTGATCTCGCTGACCAAAGCACGACGTTCTTAATCATCAGTCCAGGAAAAGAGGCTTCAGCCAATCAGGGGGCAGCAGAGATGCCAACAGGGATGCAGGAATCAGCTACCCATAATGCAGTTAGGAAACACACCAAGCTCCATTACTGGCTAATGAAATCTATTTTCCCTGGCACTGAATCTCAGATGTCGTAAACTTCACATTCGCCCCCAGTTCTATTTCTAGTCGAGTTGATGTAGTTTTCTCCCCTTTTAATCAACAAAGACATCAAACCTTTAAATCTCCCTGTCTGCCTTTGGTTTTAAGACGCACCGCTAATAGGGTATAAAAGTTTGCATTCTGTATGACGTGGATTTACTTTAAGCAAATTAAAGCCCAAACAGGTTCTTAATGCTATTAAGCAAATTAAATCAGAGATGTGAGCCTACCTGGGTCACATTTGTCCACATCAGTCTGAAAGGGTGTGTTGTGTGTTGCAGAAAAGACTGGCATTTGGAGAACTGGACCGGAGGGGATAGTTTGTTTCTTCCTGTCTTCTCTGTCAATGAATTGCATCTGTGTTACAGTACATCATCTGCCAACCAGGATTTCATATGAGTCCAGGCAGATCTATCAATGACACGGCTTCCCTCTGCTCTGGGCTGCTGTATCGTTAAATGGAACATTAATTCAATTAGGGACAGCTAATTATAAGGGCTTAAATCAATCACTGAGTCAATAACAAAATCTCAAGCGGACGGAGACTCAAATGTTCGAGCCCTCATCAATAACAGTCAGGTTAGGAAGGAATGCTCTCTGGTCAGACCCAGAGCTTTAAAAGGATATGAATTATTGAAATCCACAATTCTCTTTTGTCCAGGGAGGGCAGTCTTACATGATCTATATGGTCACTCTGGTTGAAAATAACTGAACTCGTACAGTTACAATGAGACCTTTGTTACAATGAGACCACACAAATTTTGTCTATATACTGTAGTTTTATTTATATAAACTTAGAAAAAAAGAAATGGCCCTTTTTCAGGACCCTGTCTTTCAAAGAAAATTCATAAAAATCTAAATAACTTCACAGATCTTCATTGTAAAGCGTTTAAACACTGTTTCCCATGCTTGTTCAATGAACCCTAAACAATTACTGAACATGCACATGTGGAACGGTCGTTAAGACACTAACAGCTTATAGACGGTAGGCAATTAAGGTTACAGTTGTGAAAACTTAGGACACTAAAGAGACCTTTCTACTGACTCTGAAAAACACCAAAAGAAAGATGCCCAGTTTCCCTGCTCCTTTGCTTGAACGTGCCTTAGGAATGCAGCAAGGAGGCATGAGGACTGCAGATGTGGCCAGCGCCATAGATTGCAATGTCCGTACTGTGATATGCCTAAGACAGCGTTACAGGGAGACAGGACGGACAGCTGATCATCCTCGTAGTGGCAGACCACATGTAACAACACCTGCACAGGATTGGTACATCCGAACATCACACCTGCAGGACAGGTACAGGAAGGCAACAACAACTGCCCAAGTTACACCAGGAATGCACAATCCCTCCATCAGTGCTCAGACTGTCCGCAATAGGCTGAGAGAGGCTGGACTGAGGGCTTGTAGGCCTGTTGTAAGGCAGGCCCTCACCAGACATCAACGGCAACAATGTTGCCTATGGGCACAAACCCACCATTGCTGGACCAGACAGGACTGGCAAAAACTGTTCTTCACTGACGAGTCGCAGTTTTCTCTCACCAGGGGTGATGGTCGGATTTGCGTTTATCGTCGAAGGAATGAGCGTTACACCAAGTCCTGCACTCTGGAGCAGGATCGATTTGGAGGTGGAGGGTCCGTCATGGTCTGGGGTGGTGTGTCCCAGCATCATCGGACTGAGCTTGTTGTCATTGCAGGTAGTCTCAATGCTGTGCGTTACAGGGAAGACATCCTCCTCCCTCATGTGGTACCCTTCCTGCAGGCTCATCCTGACATGACCCTCCAGCATGACAATGCCACAAGCCATACTGCTCGTTCTGTGCGTGATTTCCTGCAAGACAGGAATGTCAGTGTTCTGCCATGGCCAGAGAAGAGCCCGGATCTCAATCCCATTGAGCACGTCTGGGACCTGTTGGATGGGAGGACGAGGGCTAGGGCCATTCCCCCCAGAAATGTCCGGGAACTTGCATGTGCCTTGGTGGAAGGGTGGGGTAACATCTCACAGCAAGAACTGGCAAATCTGCTGCAGTCCATGAGGAGGAGATACACTGCAGTACTTAATACAGCTGGTGGCCACACCAGATACTGACTGTTACTTTTGTTGTTGACCCCCCTTTTGTTCAGGAACACATTATTCCATTTATGTTAGTCACATGGCTGTGGAACTTGTTCAGTTTATGTCTCAGTTGTTGAATCTTGTTATGTTCATTACAAATATTTACACATGTTAAGTTTGCTGAAAATAAACACAGTTGACAGTGAGAGGACGTTTATTTTTTTCAGAGTTTATTTGTTTATGCTATTTTGATATTGAATACTGCACTGTTGGGTAAGGCTTGCAAGTTAAACATTTCACTGTACTTGTGCACGTGACAAATTAAACTTGAATGACAGTTGGAAAAATAATTGTTGACAGGATCTGTTTAAGAGTGGATCCCAGTCGTTTGAGTCACGATTCAGCAGTGTAGTCAAGGGTTTAATGTAGGGTTGGGGTTCAGGAAGTGATTTGAAGTTAAAATTCTGAAATTGAATGTTTATTTTCAGTTTATTGAGAAAGCATTGAAAATACTGTAGATGCCATTATTTCAGTTATTTCATTTTTATTTAACTTCAATTGGAATTGACCCTGATTTAAAGGCTTTAGGAAGCCTTTACTAACTGTATCTCTTTACTGTAGTTATACTGTAGTTGTCCTTGCATTATGGTGACTAGAGAAGCAATGTCCACTCTATCATGTTATGCCAGACATGGTGCCAGTGTCTTGTATGGTCTCATTTGTCTCTGTCTCTTGGACTGCACTGTAACCACATTAGCTCTATCATGTAATGAGGATGCAATTATTGGCCTTGACCTTTGTGAATGAGAGGAAAGCCTCCCTCCACCCTTCCTTCACCCTCTTCCCCTTCCTCATTTCAACATAATAATATGGATTTCTTTTCACACGTCAAAGTGTTTGTTACACTTGGCTATTCCAGTGTTTCATTTTGGTAATTCCAGCGTTTCTTTTTGGTCATTCCAGTGTTTCATTTTGGTCATTCCAGTGTTTCTTTTTGGGCATTCCAGTATTTATTTTTGGCCATTCCAGTGTTTTCTTTTTGGCCATTCCAGTGTTTCTTTTTGGCCATCCCAGTGTTTCTTTTTGGCCATCCCAGTGTTTCTTATTGGCCATTCCAGTGTTTCTTTCTGGCCATCCCAGTGTTTTTTTTGGCCATTCCAGTGTTTTTTTTGGCCATTCCAGTGTTTCTTTTTCAGTGTTTTTTTGGCCATTCCAGTGTTTCTTTTGGCCATCCCAGTGTTTCTTTTTGGCCATTCCAGTGTTTCTTTTTGGCCATCCCAGTGTTTCTTTTGGCCATCCCAGTGTTTCTTTTTGGCCATCCCAGTGTTTCTTTTTGGCCATCCCAGTGTTTCTTTTGGCCATTCCAGTGTTTCTTTTTGGCCATTCCAGTGTTTCTTTTTGGCCATCCCAGTGTTTCTTTTTGGCCATTCCATTCCAGTGTTTCTTTTTGGCCATTCCAGTGTTTTTTTTGGCCATTCCCATGTGTTTCTTTTTGGCCATTCCAGTGTTTCTTTTTGGCCATCCCAGTGTTTCTTTTGCCCATTCCAGTGTTTCTTTTAGGCCATTCCAGTGTTTCTTTTTGCCCATCCCAGTGTTTCTTTTTGCCCATTCCAGTGTTTCTTTTTGGCCATCCCAGTGTTTCTTTTGCCCATTCCAGTGTTTCTTTTTGGCCATTCCAGTGTTTCTTTTTGCCCATCCCAGTGTTTCTTTTTGGCCATTCCAGTGTTTCTTTTTGGCCATCCCAGTGTTTCTTTTTGCCCATTCCAGTGTTTCTTTTTGGCCATCCCAGTGTTTCTTTTTGCCCATTCCAGTGTTTCTTTTTGGCCATCCCAGTGTTTCTTTTTGGCCATTCCAGTGTTTCTTTTTGCCCATCCCAGTGTTTCTTTTTGGCCATTCCAGCCATTCCAGTGTTTCTTTTTGGCCATTCCAGTGTTTCTTTTTGGCCATCCCAGTGTTTCTTTTTGCCCATTCCAGTGTTTCTTTTTGGCCATTCCAGTGTTTCTTTTGGCCATCCCAGTGTTTCTTTTTGCCCATTCCAGTTTTCTTTTTGGCCATCCCAGTGTTTTCTTTTTGGCCATCCCAGTGTTTCTTTTTGGCCATTCCAGTGTTTTCTTTTTGGCCATTCCAGTGTTTTCTTTTTGGCCATTCCAGTGTTTTCTTTTTGCCCATTCCAGTGTTTTCTTTTTGGCCATCCCAGTGTTTCTTTTTGGCCATCCCAGTGTTTCCTTCAGGATGGGATCTGATGGAAGGTTACTCGGCACACACCCTTACCACCAACCCTCCAGCGAGCAGACAATGTATGTGCACCCATGCGTCAATGTGTTTGTTTCGGGGTCAATCCGTGACCCAGCAGGTAGCTAGTCCTGCATCCAGCAGCCCTACCCCGTATCCTCCTTATTCCCCCTGTCCACTCTCTCACCACTCAATCTGCGAAAGGAAACGGCACTCTGCACATTACAGTCCCTCCCTCTACTCCCTCCCCGTCTGACTGCCAAGCCAAGTTTCATATCTGCTTCAATAATCTAATGCACTGGCTGTCTAACCGCCAGGCTCCTAACGCTGTGCTTCCTATCATTGTTGGAGAGGCAGTTGGCTCTGACCCAGCCCCATGCCCGCACAGCACACAGCCATCCCAGCCCCATGTGTTGAGAGATGTGCTCTCAGGCCCCTTCACTCCACCATGTCTGACTCTGCACAACACAGATAGGACCTAAAGTGAGGTGCAGAGAGAGGTGAAACGCTGCAGCGCTACTTCCCCTCTGATCAGGAAGGAAGGCATTGTCCGGCCAACTATAGTCAGGGGAATGAGATGGAGAGAGAGATTGATTTTAAAAATAGCTTTATTGGCCCTGTAGTTACATCGTTAAAGGCACAAGATTTACTTCATTGTAACGGACCTAAAAAGTTAAAACCAAGCCCCCTCCTCGTCCACTATACATAGAACCCACCTGAGAGAGAAGGAGAGCGATAGAGAGGTGTCTCGTTAGCTAGTGGCTCACCTCTCCTGTCACTAAATGCTTAGTACTGGCAATGAGACAGAGAGCGAGACAGATGGACAATAGAGCAGGGCTGGCAGCCAGTGTAAGGCTCTTTCTGCCCTTGGTGACAAGAAGAGAGTGACACCCACTGCTTCTGAGTCACTCAGTCAATCAGTCCATCAGGGATGTCAGTCACCAGTTATCCCTCAGGGGACTACTATATCTACCTTACTATATGTCTCTCTCGCTTGCTCTCTCGTTCTTTCACTCTTTTGTATTTCTCTCTCCAACTCTTTGTCTCCCTCACTCCCTCCACATGAAAAAAATACTAGACTTGACTACATCACTTACTATATAATTATGTAGTAAACTGTAGTATATTGTAGAGTATTATACTACACACTGTAGTATCCCTCGATCATGTGTAGTACTTACTATAGAATGCTGGAGTATACTATAGTAAATACTACAGCATTACCAACTTTTGTTTCTTAAGTACTACATGAATGTCCGCAAAAACTGTGCAGTCCCCTATAAGTTAATGATATACTCTGCCCATTCCCCTCCCCCATACCCCATATCCCAATTTGTGTCACTCATAAGTGAGAAACATATATGCCAAGTATAAATCCTAATTATATTGTATTCTCTACAGGTTTTAGAAAAGAGCAGAAGCTCTGAACTATCTGTTCAGACCCCAGTCATACCTGCCTACCTACAGGTAGGTTATGGAAAACCTGCTCTTTTACAATTTCTCCAGTAGGTTTCTTCGAGGAGAAAACCTCCACTTCTATGTCAAAGATAATACAACAAAAACACTAGTAAATACTACAATAATTTATGCAAAAAAATATTTGTCTGCAAAAACACAATAAATACCACAGCATGCTACAGTAAATACTACAGTATACCACAATCTGCAAAAACGCTACATTAATTTAGTATATACTCGTTTTCTTTTAAGTCAGTAATTATTCTGTAGTTAAATGTAAATAATAGTTTTCGCCGTCGTGTTTTTGATAACTTTAGTCCAGTGAATACTACAGTAAAGTCTTCAAAAACATTACAGTGAATACTATTCTATTTATACCATAGTGTAGTACTTTTTTCATGTGGGTATCTTGCTACCTATCTCTGTTGTGAACCATGGATAGAAACCTCTCCTCACATCTGTGCACCAATGAGCTCCACACACTGATACCTCACTCTCTCCTCCACTCCTTGTCTCCTCCCGTCATCCACTCCACTCCTCCACCTCTACCGCTTAGCTCAGCCTCAGCTCGACAGGTCTCCCTTTCCACTGGATAGAGATTCTCGGGAGCAGAGATGCATTCATGTCATACAAAATTGTCACTCAACAAACAGCAAGGCTTGTCACCGAGAGCAACTGTTATGGGAGTTAATTACTTGTCAGTGTCAGTAATGATAAATGTGAATCACCACCTCTTCCTCGGCTTCAACCCAGCCATCTAAACCCTATTGTCAAAGGCAACAAGCAAAGAGCACTCCGCCATTCGTCTTCCCCTGCATACATGCTCTATGCAAATTATCTGGCTTTTTTTTTTTTGAACTCTGTATTTTTTAAATATTTTTCCCTTTCTCCTCCTCAGTATTCCACTTTTGGATACCTGATTGTATTTATTTTTCCATTATCACATGCTTCCTTCCCTTCTTTTCCCTTCACCTCCACCATTATGTTATCCTTCAGTCCTCTGTTTATAGTTCATGTAAGCATTCCACGGGTTGCCAGGTACCCTTGGGTTGCCAGGTCCGTTGAGGTCCCACTGTACAGTATGCCAGTATCCCCCTTGTTTTCCAATAGAAAGCATATGAATAAAAGCAAGGAGGCACATGAGACCTGTCATAATTAAAAACAACAGAACCGGGGCCTTGCATTGGGGACAAAGGTGATTGGATTGACTAATTTTTATAGAAACACCTAATAGAGGAAACAGCAGCTGCTTGGCAGCAGGATTCTGTCACTATTCTGATTAAATTGTCATGACCCCATGTCAGTCTCTCTTCACCTTCGGAAATGTATAAATAAGAATACGAGTCTCCCGACGGGCCCCAGTACCCCCTCTAAACCCCTCCCGTGTCGCAGGGGTTCACCGTTTGAAAGGGCTGAATGCATTTCCATAAAAAGAGAATGAGAGAGCGAACAGAGCGGGTATTTAGATGTGCTTGACATTTCAGCGAGGAGGGAAGGTGTAGGGGTGGGGCAGTAGGCATATTAATATCAGAGGCTAACAAACCATTTCAGGTCTTCTCCCTCTCTGCTATGTGTCTAGACATACTAACCCCCCCCCCCAGAATGTCATCATTATAACAAAGAATCACCACATACCTTCTTGATCGAAATATCACCATTACACTTACCGTATGAATCAGCTGTGGATGAATGTTTGTTTTGTTTTGGTACTACCACTGCAAAAACACTACATTGTTATCTACGTGCATCATGAATACTGTGAATGTATCTCTTTAATACAGTATACGAACTTCCTATTTCTCACAGAGGATGCTAAGGTCCCCAGCCGTCTGATATTGAGTCTGTCTGTAAACAGGGAGACAGAGAGGTATAATGGCTAATGGCCCTGGCTGAAGAACAGGGAGAAGGGTAAATGAAATGGAGAGAGAGAGAGAGAGAGAGAGAGAGAGAGTGAGAGTGAAAGAAACAAATGGCCTGTGTCTCATCCTCCCGTCGCTTTATCAGATTACTGTAAGAACCTGGCAAACCGCTACCTCCTCCCATCCCCCCCATCCACATTGATTGAGTATGAGTAATCGATTACGGCCACTTCAGTGTTGCTTGGCTGTCCTCTGTCGGATGTTGCGGAGAGAGAGCGAGAGAGAGCCCCAACGCTAAAACAGAGACCATTACTCTCCTTCTCCTGTAATTGGATTAAAAAGAAGGGAGGAAAGAAGAGATGAGATGCAGAGACGCAGACGGTAGGACAGCTTAGGTCACCGCCAGTATAGTCTTTGATGTTCCCTGTCACCTTGTTCTCTCTCTTTCTCTCACACTCACTCTTTATGTCTGTCTAGGAGGAGGAGGAGGAAGAGGAGAGGGTGAAGCAGGAAGAGAGGAATGGGAGAATAGAGCCGGTGGGGAGAGCAGACTCCTGTGTGGAACACTCCCCAACGTTATCTCTGAAGTAAGTGCATTACACACCACTGTCCTCCTGGTAGGAATGGACTCACCCAACTCTCTCTCTTCCTGTAATATAACCACTTCTTATGACAGGCATACACCATATAGACTCACTCATCTCAGTACTTCATAACATTGTCGTGTCCATGAATCAGATGTTCTATACTCAATATATACACCATTATTACATAGTTACAGATTCATTGTCCAAGACCACCTTACACTCAGTGCATGTCTCCACCATCAGTGTTACCACCATCATCATCATCATCATCATCATGTGATTTTCCATGTATTTTTTAACTATTATTAATGTGACTCCCTTGTACGCCTTCACAGCTTTATTTGCAGGGCTGAAGCATCGCTCCACATTTCCAATTCATCGGGGCTAGTTTTACTGCAGAGCCCACAAAGACCTGATCTTAATCACTTAATTGGAGTCTCCATTTGGGTCTTTAATCGACCTCTGGTTCCTCAGCCTGACTGTATAATGGATGGCTTCATGAGAGAAGAGGCATAGCTGAGCCAAAGCCAATCTCTATAGGGCTCGTATCCCAAATGGCACCCTATTTCCTATAATATTCACTATGGGCCTTGGTCAAAAGTAGTGCGCTACAAAGGGAACCGAATGTCATTTGGGACTGGACCAGTGAGTGACTGCAGTAGCATCTCCCTAGCTGCTAGATATAGGCTCCATTCCCAGACCTGTCATGTTATCCTGTTGTTTTGTGTTATTCTCAATTTTTTCTGTTTCTGTTTTTATTTCACACATGCGTTCCTCCCTCCCACCGTCCCTCTCACCCCCTGCCTCATCCATCATTGTCCCACAGTGACATGCTAAAGCTGGTAGAGGTGTCCAATGTCGGCGGGCCTCTGGGGATCCACGTTGTGCCTTTCAGTGCCACGGACAGAAGGTAAAACTGACTGCTGATCAAGGATTAGGCCCCACCTGTCCATATAACAGTATTCATTGTGATCTGAAATGAAAAACTGGTCCTAGATCAGCACTCCTACTCTGAGAAGCTAGACTTATTAGGGCCCAGCTTCCCTGTCCCAGTATGAAAAGACTACAGTAATCCTACTAGGCTAGCCCCTAGCCCCTTGTCCCGATCTGTCCGCTGCATCCTTTTGTTCAGTTTGACGCCTCTGAAATCTCTCTCTCTCTCTCTCCGTCTCTCTCTCTCTCCGTCTCTCTCTCTCTCTCTCACTCTCTCCATCTCTCTCTCTCTCTCTGTCTCTCTCCGTCTCTCTCTCTGTCTCTCTCCGTCTCTCTCTCTCCGTCTCTCTCTCTCTCCCCTCTCTCTCTCTCTCTCTCTCTCTCTCTCCGTCTCTCTCAATCTCCCTGTCTCTCTCTCTCTGTCCATTCTCTCACCCGATCTCTCTCCAGCTCTGTCGCTCACGGCTGTCATTGTGAGTGACTGTGATGTCTCTTGGCCTCTTTTTTAAAATCTTTCTTCTTCCTTTTGTGTTTTCAATTTCTGAAACACTTGTCCCTTACCAATGTGAGTGCTATTTTACAGCTCCAAGGAGACAATGAACATAGAAAAGGAAAGGATGAAAGCGGTTTGTTCTTGACTGGAGGCTGTATAGTCTGTGTTCTACACGTTCCTTTTATTCTGAGTTCTATGTTACGAGTTCTATCCACGGGCCACAATGGACTTCAGACGTCCTCTGGTTTGAAGGTGACTTTTTGGGGGAGAAATAAATCCTTCTAGCGACTATATCTATTTAGGCGTTTGACCCTCCTCGGTGAAGAATAGTGATGACAAGAGCATGATGCTGAATATATCAGAGTTTATAGTTATTCACAATCAGCAGGAACTGGCCAATACAATCAAAACTAAAAGTGAATGCATAACATGGGTCCTACATGTACACCAATGGATTGGCACAGTGCACACCCCCAAAGTCACGGTAACATAAACATATGTCCCAAATGGCCAGTACGGCTAAAAGTAGTGCACTATATAGGGCATAGGGTGCCATTTGGGACACCATCACACAGTGGAAGAAACACAAAGGAATGAGGTGAAAATACTGATGAAAGAAATTATATGGGATATCATGTGGGACTCTGTCATTGAAGGTTGCTGTTGTCATTTCATTAAGATAACTCACTCAGGCCTTTGATTCTATTGCCGTTCCTGAGAAACTAGCATGATGTTGTTGAACTAGAAATAGGCTTGACCTTTGAGAATTGAGCATCGGATTCTTACAGTATACTGCCTTAGCTTTGGCTCAGAAAAGAAAGAGAGAAAGATGAAATATCGATGTTAGATATTGTAAATATAATAAACAATATGATTGAATGACTATACACGTCAATGATTTTGATATTGGATAAAGCCTCCTGACAAACTAGCTTAAACTGTTTGTTTTCTGCTTGAAAGTGGTCCTTTGATTTTGGCCTTTAGAAATGGCCACTGTCTATCACTGTTGCAACATATTATTCGGTATGTTCCCATGCATACTGTTTCCTCATCAGCTCCTTCAATTATGTCCCAAACTAGATAACGTGACAGAGACTGGTTAGTCAGATGATGTTAATGGACTGCTCAGCTCTTCCTCCAGGACATCAGGCGTGAGCTGCCGAGGGCTGTCTCATTACCGTCCAGACGAGCAGGGTCAGACTTCCGGCCCAGACGGAACACTCAAAGTGTCTGCTGTCACAGCGCTGCTAGCACAGCAGCCACTGGTTCTTTGCAGCTGCAGGGGAGAGAGGGACTTGGATAGGGGAGAGACACACTCTCTCTCTCTCTCTCTCTCTCTCTCTCTCTCTCTCTCTCTCTCGCGCAGATGCGCCACTGCCACCATTTCAATAATGAGATCTCCTTCTGTGACCACTGTGAACTGTAAACAAGACGCAGACATAATTGCGCTGCGTAAATGGATCCTGATTGCATTATTATTCAATTAAAGTCAGTAGATGGGAACAGGTGGTCTCTGTCGCTCAGTCTCCTCTGCTCAACTCCTCAACTCTCTCCCAATCAACAGGCAAAGCGTCTGCGTAGGAGCAGATGAAAGGAGGGACTCTCTAACAGACTTGCCTGTAGAGTTGTACAATTCTGATAATTTTTCCCAGATTTTCCAGAAATCCTGGCTGAAATATTCCTGTAGGGAATAAGCAGGACGTCTGGGAATTACTGAAAGTAAATGTACTGGTGGAAGACTGAATACATCTTAAATAATGCCTACTAGTTTGAAAGGAGTGAGTGATGAGCATCTTAGCAAATGTCCAGTAGCATATGAGACACACAAAATGTGAAAGTGTGCTAATGCATTTATCATTAAGAATGAGGGCACCTTTATTAATGATGATCAAATCACTAAAAAGCCCAATTGTATGCCCAATCATGAGACACTGTACTGAATACAGATGACTAATCAGCATCAGCTCCATCTGGGTTCATTATAAAGCCCTTGAACTCCAGTAAAACACTGATCTAAGATCAGTTGCTACACTAGATAGGCTGCAGCTCAAATGCTTCCCTATGGGCCCTGGTTAAAAGTAGTCCATTATAAAGGTGCCTTTTGGGATGCATCCATTGTCTTACTTCCACACCACCTAGCTAGTCTATAATGACTCTATGGTCCTCTCCCCACCAATCTATCAGCCAATTTATGAAGCCTCAGCCTGCTTAGTCTGCTCGTCGGCGGTGTGAGTGGACAAAGGCCTTTTGTACCACATAATTCTGACTTAGTAATGTGCCATTTACCCCCATTGAGGAGAGAGATGAGTTTGTGGTGGTGAGTGAGCATGCCCATGTTATACAGCCAATTAAACTAATGAACTGAGGCGGCTGGTGGCCGCAGCGTGCCCCTTTCGGCTGAAACGCTAAACAGCTCTGTGAATTTAGCCTCGCACGCCTGGAAGATAATTACTTATTTTTTTTCTTTGAGATTTACCGGGTTGTTGTTTCTGTTTACGTATCTAATAAAGTACTGAGAAAATAGTATGTTTTTCACCTCCTACTGTCCCTGTCTACTTATGTAACCCCCTCTCTTTCCCTATCAGAAATCCCATCCAAAATGTCAATCAGAAATAAATCCCACTTAATATTCAATCTCTTTTCACTCCCTAAAGAAGTTTTTTACCTTACTTGAGTCTCAGGAGCCTTATGGTCTTAAGACTTCCCATCAGAAGTGGCAACAACAGTCTGAGTGCAGACAGTACACCTGCAGCTTCTCCTGGTCCTTTGAAACAGGAGTTATGGTTTTGCTGTCTGTGCGTCTACCATATCTCTTTACACGTCTGTGGTAGCCCGGTGATCCGGAGGGCGAGAGAGAGTTAAAACCCCAAGCTGCTTTCTGATGTATTTATTTACTGCATCAGGGTTTGAAGGTAAAGGTTGTGGAGCTTGGAGGGGATTGCTGAGATGGCTGTGTGTGTGTGTGTGTGCGTGTGCGTGTGCGTGTGCGTGTGTGTGCGTGTGCGTGTGTGTGTGTGTGTGTGTGCGTGTGTGTGTGTGTGTGCCCGTGCGTGTGTGTGTGCACGTATATTTATAACAATGCTGCCTGCTCACTTTTTAAGCCCTGGCTAAGCGAAGGTAGACGACAGACAGACAGCGGAGCGTCACTGAAGCTATAAGACCTTCACTAGTCTGGAGACCAGGATTAGCACTTAGATGTCCTTCCCAGGGAGAAGGGAAGGGGACAGCTCAATATTACACACCACAGCATTTCTGGGAAGCGAGAACATAGTATATGTCAACCTGCCTCATCCTGGCTAAAGTTTTGTGATTTAGTTTGGGTGTCACTAATCTCATCTGATTTATGATATTGATTTGGAGATACTGATATTGATTTGGAGATACTGATATTGATTTGGAGATACTGATATTGATTTGGAGATTATGAAGATCCCTTGACAAAGTTACTATGCAGTGGTTCTACAGTAATAGTTACTATTCAGTGTTTCTACAGTAATAGTTAATATTCAGTGTTTCTACAGTAATAGTTACTATTCAGTGTTTCTACAGTAATAGTTACTATTCAGTGTTTCTACAGTAATAGGTACTATGCAGTGGTTCTACAGTAATAGTTACTATTCAGTGTTTCTACAGTAATAGTTACTATTCAGTGTTTCTACAGTAATAGTTACTATTCAGTGTTTCTACAGTAATAGGTACTATTCAGTGTTTCTACAGTAATTGTTACTATGCAGTGGTTCTACAGTAATAGGTACTATGCAGTGTTTCTACAGTAATATGTACTACTCAGTGTTTCTCCGGTAATAGTTACTAGTCAGTGTTTCTACAGTAATATATCCTATGCCGTGTTTCTACAGAAATATTTACTATTCAGTGTTTCTACAGTAATATTAACAATTCGCTAAACCCACAATAAAATCTGCTAAACACGTGTGTGACCAATAAAATGTAATTTAAACTAATTTAATAGTTACTAGTCAGTGGTTCAACAGTAATAGTTACTAGTCAGTGGTTCTACAGTAATAGTTACTAGTCAGTGTTTCTACAGTAATATTTAGCAATTCGCTACACCTGCAATACAAATCTGCTAAACACGCATATGTGACCAATAAAACTTAATTTAATTTAATAGTTACTATTCAGTGTTTCTACAGTAATATATACTAGTCAGTGGTTTGACAGTAATATTTACTAGTCAGTATTTCTACAGTAATAGTTACTATTCAGTGGTTCTACAGTAATAGCTATTAGTCAGTGTTTCTACAGTAATATGTACTATGCTGTGTTTCTACAGCAATAGTTACTATTCAGTGTTTCTACAGTAATAGTTACTATTCAGTGTTTCTACAGCAATAGTTACTATTCAGTGTTTCTACAGCAATACTTACTATTCAGTGTTTCTACAGTAATAGCTATTAGTCGGTGTTTCTACAGTAATATGTACTATGCTGTGTTTCTACAACAATAGTTACTATTCAGTGTTTCTACAGCAATAGTTACTATTCAGTGTTTCTACAGTAATAGCTATTAGTCGGTGTTTCTACAGTAATATGTACTATGCTGTGTTTCTACAGCAATAGCTACTATTCAGTGTTTCTACAGTAATAGCTATTAGTCAGTGTTTCTACAGTAATATGTACTATGCTGTGTTTCTACAACAATAGTTACTATTCAGTGTTTCTACAGCAATAGTTACTATTCAGTGTTTCTACAGTAATAGCTATTAGTCGGTGTTTCTACAGTAATATGTACTATGCTGTGTTTCTACAACAATAGTTACTATTCAGTGTTTCTACAGTAATAGTTACTATTCAGTGTTTCTACAGTAATAGTTACTATTCAGTGTTTCTACAGTAATAGTTACTATTCAGTGTTTCTACAGTAATAGTTACTATTCAGTGTTTGTACAGTAATATATACTAGTCAGTGGTTTGACAGTAATATTTACTAGTCAGTATTTCTACAGTAGTAGTTACTATTCAGTGTTTCTACAGTAATAGCTATTAGTCGGTGTTTCTACAGTAATATGTACTATGCTGTGTTTCTACAGCAATAGTTACTATTCAGTGTTTCTACAGCAATAGTTACTATTCAGTGTTTCTACAGTAATAGCTATTAGTCAGTGTTTCTACAGCAATAGTTACTATTCAGTGTTTCTACAGTAGTAGTTACTATTCAGTGGTTCTACAGTAATAGCTATTAGTCAGTGTTTCTACAGTAATATGTACTATGCTGTGTTTCTACAGCAATAGTTACTATTCAGTGTTTCTACAGTAATAGTTACTATTCAGTGTTTCTACAGCAATAGTTACTATTCAGTGTTTCTACAGCAATAGTTACTATTCAGTGTTTCTACAGTAATAGCTATTAGTCGGTGTTTCTACAGTAATATGTACTATGCTGTGTTTCTACAACAATAGTTACTATTCAGTGTTTCTACAGCAATAGTTACTATTCAGTGTTTCTACAGTAATAGCTATTAGTCGGTGTTTCTACAGTAATATGTACTATGCTGTGTTTCTACAGCAATAGTTACTATTCAGTGTTTCTACAGTAATAGCTATTAGTCAGTGTTTCTACAGTAATATGTACTATGCTGTGTTTCTACAACAATAGTTACTATTCAGTGTTTCTACAGTAATAGCTATTAGTCGGTGTTTCTACAGTAATATGTACTATGCTGTGTTTCTACAACAATAGTTACTATTCAGTGTTTCTACAGTAATAGTTACTATTCAGTGTTTCTACAGTAATAGTTACTATTCAGTGTTTCTACAGTAATAGTTACTATTCAGTGTTTCTACAGTAATAGTTACTATTCAGTGTTTCTACAGTAATATATACTAGTCAGTGGTTTGACAGTAATATTTACTAGTCAGTATTTCTACAGTAGTAGTTACTATTCAGTGTTTCTACAGTAATAGCTATTAGTCAGTGTTTCTACAGTAATAGTTACTATTCAGTGTTTCTACAGCAATAGTTACTATTCAGTGTTTCTACAGTAATAGCTATTAGTCGGTGTTTCTACAGTAATATGTACTATGCTGTGTTTCTACAGCAATAGTTACTATTCAGTGTTTCTACAGCAATAGTTACTATTCAGTGTTTCTACAGTAATAGCTATTAGTCAGTGTTTCTACAGCAATAGTTACTATTCAGTGTTTCTACAGTAGTAGTTACTATTCAGTGGTTCTACAGTAATAGCTATTAGTCAGTGTTTCTACAGTAATATGTACTATGCTGTGTTTCTACAGCAATAGTTACTATTCAGTGTTTCTACAGTAATAATTACTATTCAGTGTTTCTACAGCAATAGTTACTATTCAGTGTTTCTACAGTAATAATTACTATTCAGTGTTTCTACAGTAATAATTACTATTCAGTGTTTCTACAGTAATAATTACTATTCAGTGTTTCTACAGCAATAGTTACTATTCAGTGTTTCTACAGTAATATGTACTATTCAGTGTTTCTACAGCAATAGTTACTATTCAGTGTTTCTACAGTAATAATTACTATTCAGTGTTTCTACAGCAATAGTTACTATTCAGTGTTTCTACAGCAATAGTTACTATTCAGTGTTTCTACAGTAATAGCTATTAGTCGGTGTTTCTACAGTAATATGTACTATGCTGTGTTTCTACAACAATAGTTACTATTCAGTGTTTCTACAGTAATAGTTACTATTCAGTGTTTCTACAGTAATAGCTATTAGTCGGTGTTTCTACAGTAATATGTACTATGCTGTGTTTCTACAACAATAGTTACTATTCAGTGTTTCTACAGTAATAGTTACTATTCAGTGTTTCTACAGTAATAGCTATTAGTCGGTGTTTCTACAGTAATATGTACTATGCTGTGTTTCTACAGCAATAGTTACTCTTCAGTGTTTCTACAGTAATAGTTACTAGTCAGTGTTTCTACAGTAGTAGTTACTATTCAGTGTTTCTACAGTAATAGCTATAAGTCGGTGTTTCTACAGTAATATGTACTATGCTGTGTTTCTACAACAATAGTTACTATTCAGTGTTTCTACAGTAATAGTTACTATTCAGTGTTTCTACAGCAATAGTTACTATTCAGTGTTTGTACATTAATAATTACTATTCAGTGTTTCTACAGCAATAGTTACTATTCAGTGTTTCTACAGCAATAGTTACTATTCAGTGTTTCTACAGTAATAGCTATTAGTCGGTGTTTCTACAGTAATATGTACTATGCTGTGTTTCTACAACAATAGTTACTATTCAGTGTTTCTACAGTAATAGTTACTAGTCAGTGTTTCTACAGTAGTAGTTACTATTCAGTGTTTCTACAGTAATAGCTATAAGTCGGTGTTTCTACAGTAATATGTACTATGCTGTGTTTCTACAACAATAGTTACTATTCAGTGTTTCTACAGTAATAGTTACTATTCAGTGTTTCTACAGTAGTAGTTACTATTCAGTGTTTCTACAGTAATAGCTATTAGTCAGTGTTTCTACAGTAATAGGTACTATGCTGTGTTTCTACAGCAATAGTTACTATTCAGTGTTTCTACAGTAATAGTTACTATTCAGTGTTTCTACAGTAGTAGTTACTATTCAGTGTTTCTACAGTAATAGCTATTAGTCGGTGTTTCTACAGTAATATGTACTATGCTGTGTTTCTACAGCAATAGTTACTATTCAGTGTTTCTACAGTAATATGTACTATTCAGTGTTTCTACAGTAAGTTACTATTGTGTTTCTACAGTAATATTTAGCAATTCGCTACACACGCAATAACATCTGCTAAACACGTGTATGTGAGCAATAAAATTTAATTTAATTTAATTTAATATATATTATTCAGTGTTTCTACAGTAATAGTTACTAGTCAGTGGTTCTACAGTAATAGTTACTAGTCGGTGGTTATAATAGTTACTAGTCAGTGGTTCTACAGTAATAGTTACTAGTCGGTGGTTATAATAGTTACTAGTCAGTGGTTCTACAGTAATAATTACTAGTCGGTGGTTATAATAGTTACTAGTCAGTGGTTCTACAGTAATAGTTACTGTTCGGTGGTTATAATAGTTACTAGTCAGTGGTTCTACAGTAATAATTACTAGTCAGTGGTTATAATAGTTACTAGTCAGTGGTTCTACAGTAATAGTTACTAGTCAGTGGTTATACAGTAATAGTTACTAGTCGGTGGTTCTACAGTAATAGTTACTAGTCAGTGTTTCTACAGTAATAATTACTAGTCAGTGGTTCTACAGTAATAGTTACTAGTCAGTGGTTATAATAGTACTAGTCAGTGGTTCTACAGTAATAATTACTAGTCAGTGGTTCTACAGTAATAATTACTAGTCAGTGGTTATAATAGTACTAGTCAGTGGTTCTACAGTAATAATTACTAGTCGGTGGTTATAATAGTACTAGTCAGTGGTTCTACAGTAATAATTACTAGTCAGTGGTTCTACAGTAATAATTACTAGTCAGTGGTTATAATAGTACTAGTCAGTGGTTCTACAGTAATAATTACTAGTCGGTGGTTATAATAGTTACTAGTCAGTGGTTCTACAGTAATAGTTACTAGTCAGTGGTTCTACAGTAATAGTTACTGGTCGGTGGTTCTAATAGTTACTTGTCAGTGGTTCTACAGTAATAGTTACTAGTCGGTGGTTATAATAGTCACTAGTCAGTGGTTCTACCGTAATAGTTACTAGACAGTGGTTATAATAGTTACTAGTCAGTGGTTCTACAGTAATAGTTACTGGTCGGTGGTTATAATAGTTACTGGTCAGTGGTTCTACAGTAATAGTTACTAGTCAGTGGTTATAATAGTTACTAGTCAGTGGTTCTACAGTAATAGTTACTGGTCGGTGGTTATAATAGTTACTAGTCAGTGGTTCTACACTAATAATTACTGGTCGGTGGTTATAATAGTTACTAGTCAGTGGTTCTACAGTAATAGTTACTGGTCGGTGGTTATAATAGTTACTAGTCAGTGGTTCTACAGTAATAGTTACTGGTCGGTGGTTATGATAGTTACTAGTCAGTGGTTCTACAGTAATCGTTACTTGTCAGTGTTTCTACAGTAATAGTTACTAATCAGTGTTTCTATGGTAATATTTACTAGTCGGTGGTTCTACAGTAATAATTACTAGTCGGTGGTTATAATAGTTACTAGTCAGTGGTTATAATAGTTACTAGTCAGTGGTTCTACAGTAATAGTTACTAGTCAGTGGTTATAATAGTTACTAGTCAGTGGTTCTACAGTAATAGTTACTAGTCTGTTTTTACAGTAATGGTTACAAGTCAGTGGTTCTACAGTAATAGTTACTAGTCAGTGGTTCTACAGTTATAGTTACTAGTCAGTGGTTCTACAATAATAGTTACTAGTCAGTGGTTATAATAGTTACTAGTCAGTGGTTCTACGGTAATAGTTACTGGTCGGTGGTTATAATAGTTACTAGTCAGTGGTTCTACAGTAATAGTTACTGGTCGGTGGTTATAATAGTTACTAGTCAGTGGTTCTACAGTAATAGTTACTGGTCGGTGGTTATGATAGTTACTAGTCAATGGTTCTACAGTAATCGTTACTTGTCAGTGTTTCTACAGTAATAGTTACTAATCAGTGTTTCTATGGTAATATTTACTAGTCAGTGGTTCTACAGTAATAGTTACTAGTCAGTGGTTCTACAGTAATAGTTACTAGTCAGTGGTTCTACAGTAATAGTTACTAGTCAGTGGTTATAATAGTTACTAGTCAGTGGTTATAATAGTTACTAGTCAGTGGTTATAATAGTTACTAGTCAGTGGTTCTACAGTAATAGTTACTGGTTGGTGGTTATAATAGTTACTAGTCAGTGGTTCTACACTAATAATTACTGGTCGGTGGTTATAATAGTTACTAGTCAGTGGTTCTACAGCAATAGTTACTGGTCGGTGGTTATAATAGTTACTAGTCAGTGGTTCTACAGTAATAGTTACTGGTCGGTGGTTATGATAGTTACTAGTCAGTGGTTCTACAGTAATCGTTACTTGTCAGTGTTTCTACAGTAATAGTTACTAATCAGTGTTTCTATGGTAATAGTTACTAGTCAGTGGTTCTACAGTAATAGTTACTCGTCAGTGGTTATAATAGTTACTAGTCAGTGGTTCTACAGTAATAGTTACTGGTTGGTGGTTATGATAGTTACTAGTCAGTGGTTCTACAGTAATAGTTACTAGTCAGTGGTTATAATAGTTACTAGTCAGTGGTTATAATAGTTACTAGTCAGTGGTTATAATAGTTACTAGTCAGTGGTTATAATAGTTACTAGTCAGTGTTTATAATAGTTACTAGTCAGTGGTTCTACAGTAATGGTTACTAGTCAGTGGTTATAATAGTTACTAGTCAGTGGTTATAATAGTTACTAGTCAGTGGTTCTACGGTAATAGTTACTGGTCGGTGGTTATAATAGTTACTGGTCGGTGGTTATAATAGTTACTAGTCTGTGGTTCTACAGTAATAGTTACTAGTCGGTGGTTATAATAGTTACTAGTCAGTGGTTCTACAGTAATAGTTACTGGTCAGTGGTTCTACAGTAATAGTTACTGGTCGGTGGTTATAATAGTTACTAGTAAGTGGTTATAATAGTTACTAGTCAGTGGTTCTACAGTAATAGTTACTAGTCAGTGGTTCTACAGTAATAGTTACTAATCTGTGGTTATAATAGTTACTAGTCGGTGGTTCTACAGTAATAGTTACTAGTCGGTGGTTATAATAGTTACTAGTCAGTGGTTCTACAGTAATAGTTACTGGTCAGTGGTTCTACAGTAATAGTTACTGGTCGGTGGTTATAATAGTTACTAGTCAGTGGTTATAATAGTTACTAGTCAGTGGTTCTACAGTAATAGTTACTAGTCAGTGGTTCTACAGTAATAGTTACTAGTCTGTGGTTATAATAGTTACTAGTCGGTGGTTCTACAGTAATAGTTACTAGTCGGTGGTTATAATAGTTACTAGTCAGTGGTTCTACAGTAATAGTTACTGGTCGGTGGTTATAATAGTTACTAGTCAGTGGTTCTACAGTAATAGTTACTAGTCGGTGGTTCTACAGTAATAATTACTAGTCGGTGGTTATAATAGTTACTAGTCGGTGGTTCTACAGTAATAGTTACTAGTCGGTGGTTATAATAGTTACTAGTCAGTGGTTCTACAGTAATAGTTACTAGTCAGTGGTTCTACAGTAATAGTTACTGGTCGGTGGTTATAATATTTACTAGTCAGTGGTTCTACAGTAATAGTTACTAGTCAGTGGTTCTACAGTAATAGTTACTAGTCGGTGGTTCTACATTAATAATTACTAGTCGGTGGTTATAATAGTTACTAGTCGGTGGTTCTAATGTAATAGTTACATGTCGGTGGTTATAATAGTTACTAGTGAGTGGTTCTAATGTAATAGTTACATGTCGGTGGTTATAATAGTTACTAGTCAGTGGTTCTAATATTAGGTACTAGTCAGTGGTTCTACAATAATAGTTACCTGTCAGTGGTTCTATAGTAATAGTTACTGGTCAGTGGTTCATTAATAGTAACTAGTCAGTGGTTCTACATAGTTACTGTCAGTGGTTCTACAGTAATAGTTACTAGTCAGTGGTTCTAATAGTAACTAGTCAGTGGTTCTACAGTAGTAGTTACCTATCAGTGGTTCTACAGTAATGGCGTGTTCTATGCATGTCTTCACAACCCGTCTTTTTACATTCCATTACTTATCTTCCTGTCTCTTTGGACTTTACAATCTTTCTAATGAATTCCCTAATCTCAATTAAATGGATGCAGAGGACAATTCCTAGTTGTGTGAAAAGTCTTGAGCCTGGTGTGTGTGAAGTGTGTGTACTGTAACGTGTGGTTTGACCTGGTCTGTCGAGTGTGTTATATGTGTGTGTGGCATAAGTTCAAAGTCTGTAAGGTGTGTGTGTAACATGTGTACCGTTGTTCCAGGACCCTTGGGTTGTTAGTGAAGCGTCTGGAGCGCGGCGGCAAGGCGGAGCAGGAAGGTCTGTTCCAGGAGAACGACTGTGTCGTCAAGATTAATAACGGGGATCTGAGGAACATCCGATTTGAACAGTAAGCCCCCCCCCGACTTCGTCTCTGTCTTGACCTACAGAGTTGGGACATATTCAACATTTACCTCTTAACTTTCTTAAACATATCTTTCATAAGCTTTTTACTCTCTGCCTCTGTCTCTTCCTTTCTCTCTCCAAAATGTACAGTAATACATTATATTTAAGCATTATGAGTCAGATACAGACTATTAGAAATGTGAGAGTTCTTATGGTCCTTATGGTGTGAGAGTCCTTATGGTGACCTATAGTTCTTGATAAGAGCCTCTACCCCTCTGACCTTACCAACCTTAATACAGTGGGGCAAAAAAGTATTTAGTCAGCCACCAAGTGTGCAAGTTCTCCCACTTAAAAAGATGAGAGAGGCCTGTAATTTTCATTATAGCTACACTTCAACTATGACAGACAAAATTAGAAAAAAATTCCAGAAAATCACATTGTAGGAGTTTTAGTGAATTTATTTGCAAATTATGGTGGAAAATATATATTTGGTCAATAACAAAAGTTTATCTCAATACTTTGTTATATACCCTTTGTTGGCAATGACAGAGGTCAAACGTTTTCTGTAAGTCTTCACAAGGTTTTCACACAGTGTTGCTGGTATTTTGGCCCATTCCTCCATGCAGATCTCCTCTAGAGCAGTGATGTTTTGGGGCTGTTGCTGGGCAACACAGACTTTCAACTCCCTCCAAAGATTTTCTATGGGATTGCGAATGAAATGCTTCTTACGAAGCCACTCCTTTGTTGCCCGGGCGGTGTGTTTGGGATCATTGTCATGCTGAAAGACCCAGCCACGTTTCATCTTCAATGTCCTTGCTGATGGAAGGAGGTTTTCACTCAAAATCTCACGATACATGGCCCCATTAATTCTTTCCTTTACACGGATCCGTCATCCTGCTCCCTTTGCAGAAAAACAGTAGGTATGGTGTTCTTTGGATGCAACTCAGCATTCTTTGTCCTCCAAACACGACGAATTGAGTTTTTACCAAGAAGTTCTATTTTGGTTTCATCTGACCATATGACATTTTCCCAATCTTCTTCTGGATCATCAAAATGCTCTCTAGCAAACTTCTGACGGGCCTGGACATGTACTGGCTTAAGCAGGGGACACGTCTGGCACTGCAGGATTTGAGTCCCTGGCGGCGTAGTGTGTTACTGATGGTAGGCTTTGTTACTTTGGTCCCAGCTCTCTGCAGGTCATCGACTAGGTCCCGAAGTGTGGTTCTGGGATTTTTGCTCACCGGTCTTGTGATCATTTTGACCCCACAAGGTGAGATCTTGCGTGGAGCCCCAGATCGAGGGAGATTATCAGTGGTCTTGTATGTCTTCCATTTCCTAATAATTGCTCCCACAGTTGATTTCTACAAACCAAGCTGCTTACCTATTGCAGATTCAGTCTTCCCAGCCTGGTGCAGGTCTACAATTTTCTTTCTGGTGTTCTTTGACAGCAAATTTGGTCTTGGCCATAGTGGAGTTTGGAGTGTGACTGTTTGAGGTTGTGGACAGGTGTATTTTATACTGATAACAAGTTCAAACAGGTGCCATTAATACAGGTAAGGAGTGGAGGACAGAGGAGCCTCTTAAAGAAGAAGTTACAGGTCTGTGAGAGCCAGAAATCTTGCTTGTTTGTAGGTGACCAAATACTTATTTTCCACCATAATTTGCAAATAAATTCATTAAAAATCCTACAATGTGATTTTCTGGATTTGTTTTCCTCATTTTGTCTGTCATAGTTGAAGTGTACCTTTGATTAAAATTACAGGCCTCTCTCATCTTTTTAAGTGGGAGAACTTGCACAATTGGTGGCTGACTAAAAACGTTTTGCCCCACTGTATACCTTAGCTCCCCTACCCCTCTGACCTTACCAACCTTTACCTCTCTAGGCTAAATGGGATGCTAACCTGACCAACATCCAGTGAAAGAGCAGGGCGCCAAATTCAAACTACAGAATTGTAAATATTTAACATTCTTGAAAATTCACATGCAATATGTCAAAATAAAGCTTAACTTCTTGTTAATCCAGCCATGGTGTCAGATTTCCAAAAGGCTTTATGGCGAAAGCAAACCATGCGATTATTTGAGGACCACACTCCATCAAACAAACACAGACAATCATATTTCATCCCGCCAGGCGCGACACAAAACTCAGAAATAACTATATAATTCATGCCTTACCTTTGAAGAGATTCTTCTGTTGGCACTCCAATATGTCCCATAAACATCACAAATGGTCCTTTTGTTCGATTAATTCCGTCATTATATCTCCAAAATGTCAATTTATTTGGTGCATTTGATCCAGAAAAACACTGGTTCCAACTCGCGCAACATGACTACAAAATATCTAATAAGTTACCTGTAATCTTTGTCCAAACATTTCAAACAACTTTCCTAATGCACATTTAGGTATTTTTTTACATAAATAAACAATCAAATTTAAGACGGGATAAACTGTGTTCAATAGCGAATAAAAACAAAGCTTTCAGGTCACGCGCCCCAACCACAACAGCACACTAGACTTGACCCTCGTGCTGAACAACCCTACTTCTTCATTACACAAAGAAAAAACATCAACCAATTTCTAAAGACTGCTGACATTCAGTGGAAGTGATAGGAACGGCAAGCAAGTGCCTTAAAAATATAGATCCACATAGAAACCCCATTGAAAACGCTGTCGCCTCAAACCATCCTGGATGGTTTGTCCTTTGGGTTTCGCCTGCCAAATAATGTTATGTTATACTCAGACATCATTCAAACAGTTTTAGAAACTTCAGAGTGTTTTCTATCCAAATCTACTAATAATATGCATATCCTAGACTCTGGGCCTGAGTAGCAGGCAGTTTACTTTGGGCACGCTTTTCATCCGGACGTGAAAATACCGCCCCCTAGCCTAGAGAGGTTAATATACCTTAGCGCCTGAGCCTCACCTTCCTCTGTTCTATTGATTTATTGCTACTTTTCATTTCCTAAAGTGGATTGAAGATACAAGGCCATCGCAACATGGAGCTAGGAGGGGACACACACACTAACACAGCTTTAGAGTCATATTGGTTCTGTCTTTTCCAGAGATGAGAAATATATTGCATTTTGTCCAGACCCTGACCCAAAGCAAGCATGTGGAAGGAGGTTGCCCTGACTGATATCCTGCCCATTAGGAAGAGCTCCTGCCTGGTTTAGTGCTGGCTAGGATGGAGCTTTCAGGATTCACGGTTAGCTGTCTTAGGGTGCGGCCCGATGGGGTGTCTGTTGATGTGGTAGGGTCTGCCTGGCTATAGGCTATACAGAGAGTACATGTGGAGGGGACACTACGTGTACGTTGTGTTAATTAATACACTGGTCATCAAACATACAGTACCTTCATGGCCTAGTTCAATTTGCTTGTGTTCTGTTAGATTATATCTTTATAACAAAGCATTTTCACATTTTCTAAATACACTTTGTGATTAAGTTTGGCAACATTTCTTACCTGGCCCAGCATTCAAAACTCAAAACTGTTGTACTTACTTAGCTAGCTACATTGTTAATTCATTCATCTAGACTTGGCAAGCCACTGAAGTGTTTGGCAATAGTAAATATTGTGCTTGACTTTTCATTGGTAAACATCCACACTACCTCCCTGGCCTCTCTGCCGTGAAAGAGGTGTATTTGTACTTTGCAAACCAAATCCTCTAGGGAGAAATGTTTTGTATCGCTCCACATACACATGGCTCACAGCTCTCACCGGCATTCACAAACGTGACCGCACCACAATATGATTCTAGTGGCGAAGTAAATCACTTTTTACAATCTCTCTACTCTCCTTGATTGTGCACTGCACCGTACGGAGATAATTCCAAGTGATATTATAATCTTATTGGATTGTTTTGCATGGATAAATATTTAGAAGCGGTTAATCTAACTAAATGTAATGATGCATTGATGGGGTAATTTATTATTCAATCAGAAAGCTGAGCTGCTGTCTCCTCGTCGTCTGATTACTGGAGTGTCACTGTGCCTCTCATTACCCACCGTAGGCTGCTGCAGTTCACATGATTTGAGGGAGAAATTAACATAAGAATGAAGGACAAAATCCCAAAGAAGTGTCTCGGCACACTCCGCTCCGCACTGAGGTGAAAGAGCTCCAAATGAAGTGCTGTTTATAACGGCGGAAGCGGCTTAGCGATTGTCAATAACTCATTTGGACGGGTTCAATGCGGTATCATGGGCGTGATAATGGAGAGGCTGAGAACGCGAGGGGGGGATTGTTGGCTATCACATCATCCTTTGCTACGCTACTCACATACGCACGCGCACAAACACACTGAAGGCCCTTATCCTCTTATGCCGTGGGACCGATGGGGCTGCTCCAGGCCAGACTATCTATATGCTAAGTGGCGTCTGAGCTCAGGACAAAACAATGCCGCATCAGAGCGAGGGGGGAAAAAAACGGCTTTTCTTATTTGGTTCCAAACTAATACAGGAGTTTGTCCATTCTGTATAAAGTACAAGTCTTTGTATGTGCGGCGACTTTGTTGTGTTTACTACACGTCGCCCATCATCATCTTCCTTGTTGTTTTATCATTTTACAGTCTAGTGAACAGTGGCTTCACCCATAAACCCTTTCCATACACAAACACACACAATTATTTGATAGATATTTGAATGTATAATGTTGACTGGCTGAATCTCATTGTGGTTCATTGTCTCACCTCATCCTCCTCCTGAGACTATGCTGCCGTTTACACAGCGCATACAGTATCTAGCTAATGGAATCGCTGAATTAGCCTCTTCTCCAGTGCCTCGCTACTATTAGCCTATGGTTATCCAAGTTGACCTTTTGACCTCTCCTCTTCACGTCTGTGTAGCCTCTCTCTCTCTCTCTCTATCAATACGCTGCCATATCACACTGTACATTACCTTTTGTTATTATCAAGCTATAGCTAATGTAATGATTTGTATGCTGCCTCTTCTTCACTTCTCTTCTTGACCTCTCTCTATCTGTTTTAGTACACTGATAAATGTGCATTAGCTCATGTTCTTATCATGCCCTCGCTAATGTAATGATGTGTGTTGCTGACTCGTCTCCTCTCTACTCCAGAGCCCAGAACATGTTCAGGCAGGCCATGCGTTCTCCTGTCATTCTGTTCCATGTGGTCCCAGCCTCCATGAAGAGCCAGTATGAGCAGCTCTCCCAGGAGGAGCTTAGCTCCCCATGTCCGAGGGGGGAGAGGGGTAACCGGGGAAGCTTCACCTCCAGCCATGCCTCGGACCCCCAGGCCCCGCAGCCCGGGGAAAGGGGTAGTCTGGTGGTCCACGGGGGGGTGGGGTTGGACCACAACCCACAGAGGATGTCCTCCAGGTCAAGACCACACCCCATTCCCATCCCCAACATCAAACACCAGAACCATGGTCCTCTACCACAGCGTGTACCAGACCAGCGCTTCTCCACCTCGCTACCTCACAGCGGAAGCAACAACGTCTCCTCGGCCCCCTCTCCATCCCTGCAGAGGAGAGTTAGTGCCAACCCTACTGCAGGCTACTTAAAGAAAACTGGCCGGAGACTGAACATCCAGCTGAAGAAAGGTAAACACATGCAGGCATGCAGAATGCACACACAAACACACACACAAACAACCAAACACTATTATTGTGAAACTATACATATTCTTTTTGGGGGTATATTCATAGGGCTTTCAAAGGTCCTTTAATTCACTTCAATAAGAGATGATATCTCTCAAGTGTCCGTTCTTATCCTAGCTACAGTTGAGATGAGCGTTGTGTAACTAATACTGTTAGAGACTTCAAAGTGTTGATATTTCATTGTGAAGGACTGTCTATCCAGCACTGCTCCACTAACTCACGTACAGACCCAAATCTCATTTGTTCTGCATCACAGCAGCATCTTAGCTGCACACACCACTCTGGGGAGGAGAGCACTAGGGATACACACGCACACACACACGTACACATCTACACGCACACACCTATACGCACACACACACACACACCTACATGCACGCGCACACACACACACACACACACGCACACACACACACACTCCACAAACCGTTTTGTCCTCCTTTGAGTGTGACAGACTTCAAAAGGTGGATGGTAGAATGAGGTATGCTGAATGCTGCTTACAAACGTCACTTCATATCTCTCTCCCGCTCTCTCCCCATCTTTCTCTCCCTCTCCTATTTCTCCATGTCACTCTCTCTTTCTTTCTTTGTTTTGGCACGTTGTTCTGCCCTAATGCCGTTATCAGACTTTTCTCAGCATGTTAAAAGAAAAGGGTGAAATTAGCCCTCTCAGTCGGTGCTTGCATTCAATTCTATTAGCATTCACAGTTGGAGAAGCAAGCCGTAAAGATGCAATTAACTACAACAGGCAGGGCACAACTGTGTGAGATATTCGCAGGCCTCTGTAGCAGAAAAGCAAACCAGAAAGGTCTATTATGTCCAACACCAACACACACACACACACACACACACACACACACACACACACACACACACACACACACACACACACACACACACACACACACTCAGTACAGGCTGCCTGATGAAGCAGATGTTGAGCGTAGAAAGGTTTCACGGGGCATAGAGAAATAGCTTCAGGGAATACTAGCGCACGGCGAGGGCAGCAGGAGGCTTAGGCTAAAAGCAGCATGCTCTCTGGGAGCCGCCATCTCATATTGCTGCAATATATGTTCACAGAAATCCCCAGCGTAAACAGCGGATTTGAAGGGGTTTTGTACGTGGCAATGCTACGTGTGTTTAATTTCTTGCTTATTACTGTGAGGGTTAGATGATGAATTCGACCTGCTGCTGCGCCCTCTACACACACAGGGCCTAGTGCGCACGCACACACACACACACACACACAACAAAATGACTGCCCAGTGCCAGGGGTTTGGTTTATTTGTTGGGTTTAGTCCAGAGAAAGCCCAATGCCAGGAGTTTGGTTTATTTGTTGGGTTTAGTCCAGAGAAAGCCCAGTGCCAGGAGTTTGGTTTATTTGCACTAGGCAGACCAGTTTGTGTTTTAACTCAAAATGAATCCCATAATTCTTATACAAATGTCAGAATATATTTCTTAGACAATTTAACTGGCTCGAGTGCTGCATTGTCCCACATGTAAGCTTTCATGAACCGTTATGAGACTCATGTGATGACAAATTACACAAGATTATGTACAATCCTGGAAAAACCACATGAATTTCATGTGATCTTATGTGAAGTTAATGTGATAACATGTAACAACATGTAAAAGCAACATGTGGTAACATGAAACTACACATTTGAGCAGGTGAAAACTTGATATCGGGAAATATAATCAAGAAATGGTGCCGACAGAGATGGTTGCCTCGCTTCAGTTCCTTAGGAAACTATGCAGTAATTTATTTTATTTTATTTTTCATTATTTTTTACATTGTTAACCCAGAAAATCTCAAGTGTTACTACATACAGCCGGGAAGAACTATTGGATATAAAAGTAACGTCAATTTACCAACATTACGACCAGGAATACGACTTTCCAGAAGCGGATACTTTGTTCGGAACTTCCACCCTGGACATGGGATCTTATCCCAGAGGCTGACCCAATGTCCAATCTCTAGACAACAAGGCGGACAAAATTAGGGCAGGAGTTGCCTTCCAGAGAGACATAAGAGATTGTAACATTCTCTGTTTCACGGAAACATGGCTGACATGTTGTCAGAGTCGGTACAGCCACCCGGTTTCTTCATGCATCACGCCGACAGAAACAAACATCTCTCTGGTAAGAAGAAGGGTGGGGGTGTATTCCCCATAATTAATGACTCATGGTGTTATCATAACAACATACAGGAACTCAAGTCCTTTTGTTCACCTGATCTAGAATTCCTTACAATCAAATTCTGACTGCAATTATCTACCAATAGAATTCTCATCGATTATAGTTACAGCCATGTATATCCCCCCAAGCAGATATCTCGACGGCCCTGAAAGAACTTCACTGGACTCTATGTAAACTGGAAACCATATATCCTGAGGCTGCATTTATTGTAGCAGGGGATTTTAACAAAGCTAATCTGAGAACAAGGCTTCCTAAATTCTATCAGCATATCGAATGCGCTACACGAGCTGGTGCCATTCTGGATTATTGCTACTCTAACTTCCGCGATCCATAAAAAGCCCTCCCCCGCCCTCCCTTCAGGAAATCTGACCATGACTTAATTTTGTTGCTCCCAGCCTATAGACAGAAACTAAAACAGGAAACGCCCATGCACAGGTCTGTCCAACGCAGGTCTGACCAATTGGATTCCACGCTTCAAGATTGCTTCGATCACGTGGACTGGGATATGTTCCGGGTAGCCTCAGACAACTACATTGACATATACGCTAACTCAGCGAGTTTATTAGCAAGTGCATCGATGATGTCGTACCCACTGTGACTATTAAAACCTTCCCTAACCAGAAATCGTGGATTGCTGGCAGCATTCGCGCAAAACTGAAAGCGCAAACCTCCACTTTTAATCATGGCAAGGCGACTGGAAACATGACGAAATACAAACAGTGTAGCTATTCCCTCCGCAAGGCAATCAAACAAGAAAAGCATCAGTATAGAGACAAAGTAGAGTCGCAATTCAACAGCTCAAATACGAGACGTATGTGACAGGGTCTACAGTCAATCACCAATTACAAAAAGAAAAACCAGCCCCGTCGTGGACATCGACGTCTTGCTCCCAGACAAATTAAACAACGGCCTGCTACCAAAGCCTGTGGGCTTTGATTCACAGTGGCCAACGTGAGTAAAATATTTAAACGTGTTGACCCTTGCAAGGCTGCCGGCCCAGACGGCATCCCTAGCCGCGTCCTCGCAGCATGTGCAGACCAGCTGGCTGGTGTGTTTACGGACATATTCAATCAATCCCTATCCGTCTGCTGTCCCCACATGCTTCAAGATGGCCACCATTGTTCCTGTTCCCAAAAAAGCTAAGGTATCTGAACTAAATGACATCTGTCATCATGAAGTGCTTTGAGAGACTAGTCAAGGATCATATCACCTCCACCTTACCTGCCACCCTAGACCCACTACATTTTGCTTACCGTCCCAATAGGTTCACTGACGACGCAATCGCCATCACTCTGCCCTATCCCATCTGGATGAAAATAATACCTATGTAAGAATGCTGTTCATTGACTATAGCTCAGCAGTTAACACCATAGTACCCTCCAAACTCATCATTAAGCTCGAGACCCTGGGTCTCGACCCCGCCCTGTGCAACTGGGTCCAACAGCGCCTCTTCAACCTCTGGAGGCTGAAGATGTCACAGTTAGATTTTTTTTTTTTTTTTACATATGAAAATTCAGTCCCACATTTGAGTTAGATTTTTTTTCTACAGCACCCGATGTCACAGGAAGTCCAAAAAGATAATCAAGGACAACAACCACCCGAGCCACTGCCTGTTCACCCCGCTATCATCCAGAAGGTGAGGCCAGTACAGGTGCATCAAAGCTGGGACAGAGAGACTGAAAAACAGCTTCTGTCTCAATGCCATCAGACTGTTAAACAGCCATCACTAACATAGAGTGGCTGCTGCCAACATACAGACTCAAATCTCTGGCCACTTTAATACATTTAATGAAGTTATCACTAGTTACTTAAACTAACGCCACTTTAATAATGTCTACATTTCCGACATTACTCATCTCATACTCATCTCATATGTACAGTTGAAATCGGAAATTTACAAACACTTAGGCTGGAGTCATTAAAACTTGTTTTTCACCCACCACAAATTTCTTGTTAACAAACTATAGTTTTGGCATGACACGTAATTTTTCCAACAATTGTTTACAGACAGATTATTTCGCTTTTAATTCACTGTATCAGAATTCCAATGGGTCAAAAGTTAACATACCCTAAGTTGACTGTGCCTTTAAACAGCTTGGATAATTACAGAAAATTATGTCATGGATTTAGAAGCTTCTGATAGGCTAATTGACATCATCTGAGTCAATTGGAGGTGTACCTGTGGATGTATTTGAAGGCCTACCTTCAAACGCAGTGCCTCTTTGCTTGACATCATGGGAAAATCAAGAAAAATCAGCCAAGACCTCAGAAAAATTATTATAGACTTCCGCAAGTCTGGTTCATCCTTGGGAGCAATTTCCAAATGCCTGAATGTACCACGTTCATCTGTACAAACAATAGTACGCAAGTATGAACACCATGGGACCACGCAGCCGTCATACCGCACAGGAAGGAGACGCATTCGGTCTCCTAGAGATGAACATACTTTGGTGCGAAAAGTGCAATTGCCGAACAACAGCAAAGGACCTTGTGAAGATGCTGGAGGAAACAGGTACAAAGTTATCTATATCCACAGTAAAATGAGTCCTATATCGACATAACCTGAAAGGCCGTTCAGCAAGGAAGAAGCCAAATCTCCAAAACCACCATAAAAAACCCAGACTATGGTTTGCAACTGCACATGGGGACAAAGATCGTACTTTTGGAGAAATGTCCTCGTGTGGATATATTGAAGCAACATCTCAAGACATCAGTCAGGAAGTTAAAGCTTGGTCACAATGGGTCTTCCAAATGGACAATGACCCCAAGCATACTTCCAAAGTTGTGGCAAAATGGCTTAAGGACAATAAAGTCAAGGTATTGGAGTGGCCATCACAAAGCCCTGACCTCAATTCTATAGAACATTTGTGGGCAGAACTGAAAAAGTGTGTGCTAGCAAGGAGGCCTGCAAACCTGACTCAGTTACACCAGATCTGAAGGAGGAATGAGCCAAAACTCCAACTTATTATGGGAATCTTGTGGAAGGCTACCCAAAATGTTTGACCCAAGTTAAACAATTTTAAGGCAATGCTACCAAATACTAATTGAGTGTATGTAAACTTCTGACCCACTGGGATTGTAATGAAGTTAAAGCTGAAATGAATCATTCTCTCTACTATTATTCGGACATTTCACATTCCTAAAATAAAGTGGTGATCCTAACTGACCGAAGACAGGGAATTCTTACCATGATGAAATGTCAGGAATTGTGAAAAACTGAGTTGAAATGTATTTGGCTAAGGTGTATTTTTCGCTACACTTGCATTAACATCTGCTGACCATGTGTATGTGTCCAATAAAATTTGATGTGAACATGGGGATGCAAAATGTATAAATGTGATACCATGGAACTGCACGTGACAACATTTACATGTTTTTCACTTGTAGAATTGCTAATTATATTTTTAAATTTGAATTTTTTTTTTTACATATGAAAATTCAGTCCCACATTTGAGTTAGATTTTCACGTGAACATTTTTCACCCGTGAACATTTTTCACCCGTGAAAGTGCAAATTCCACTTGTGAAAGTGAGCTTTTACATGTGCATGTTTTTCACAAGGTGAAAGCATGTGTTACAATGTGAACTCTAAATGTAATTGTCACGCCTTGGTCTTAGTATTTTGTGTTTTCTTTATTTATTTGGTCAGGCCAGGGTGTGACATGGGTTTATGTTGTGGTGTGTTTATATATTTATTTGGTCAGGCCAGGGTGTGACATGGGTTTATGTTGTGGTGTGTTTTTGTATTGGGGTTTTAGTAGGTATTGGGATTGTGGCTGAGTAGGGTTGTCTAGGAAAGTCTATGGCTGCCTGAGACGGTTCTCAATCAGAGTCAGGTGATTATCGTTGTCTCTGATTGAGAACCATATTTAGGTAGCCCGGGTTTCACTGTGTGTTTGTGGGTGATTGTTCCCGTCTCTGTGTTTGTTGTCACAAGATAGGCTGTATAGGTTTTCACGGTCCGTTTGTTGTTTTGTAGATTTAAGTTATTTCATGTATCGTTCATTTTCTATTAAAGAACATGAGTAACCACCACGCTGCATTTTGGTCCGACTCTCTTTCGACGGAAGAAAACCGTTACAGTAATACATACGAACATAGGGTTTCACATGTAAAAAAACTGACCTCGCATGTCTCTTTTGTTTTAACATGAACATTTCAGCTCAACATGTGAACACAGCTATTTCACATGTGAAAATATGATTTCACATGTGAGGATGTAATTTTCACATGTGAAACTGCATATTTCACATGTTTTCATAAGGGATGAAATGAAATAGGGTTTTAAGGTAAGTGGTACACTGTTGTAAACATCTTTTATCGATATTACAATGTTTGACATGATCACTTTGTGCTGACTTTTCAAAATTACCCCACCTGGGATTTGAACTCACAATCTCTCACAAGCTGAACTCACAAGTTGATCTTTTCTGCCGTTTCTCCTGAATCACTATGATAAATATAATCGTTTTTCTTGTGTATTTTTAACAAAGCTGAGATTTACTTTGAAGTCCAAAGTGTAGGAATCCAAGTGAACTCAGTTATTGACACATGATTTTCCACATGTGAATTCATGTTGTTTTTTTCGTAAGGGAACCTATCAAATTCAAAATTAACTGTCCATTTGCAGTATTCGGAGACCATTTCCAGGGGGGCAGCAGGAGAGGCAGAGGGAAAGGGAGAGAGAGACCCCCCGTCCTTCCTTGCTGGGAAATTAGCAAAAGTGTCTTAATCAAATAATGCAGCCAAAAGGACAGACCGACACAGCCCATTAAGACTCATTCTACGTCTCCTCATGTTTGCTACCTAATTGACTTATCGGATACGGGATTCAGACTTAACCCGATGTGTCCCACCTTACCAGTGTGTTTTGGACTTCTAACCGTTGTGGGAGACAAGGGCTGATCCCGAAGGGACCTGGTCTTTTATACCAAAAGTACCTGTCGTGTCCGAATGGTTTCAGCTACAAACTATTAAAAGCTATCTATGAAAAGCTGAGACTCACGTTTTGCTCTATCAGGCTCACAAGCTACACAGGAGCCATTAGACGGTAAGGGATTCTTCTACACAGATCGTAGGACGTCCCTGGACATAGTGTCTATAATACTGTAATAAGCTCACAGAGTTGCTGTCACAAATTCAACACAGTTGTCACTTACTAATTGGATATTCATTTTGCAGTGAGCAAGCTATTTCTGTACTTACTGCGTTCAATATACATTTTTTATCAGGTTTAGCTTTGTCGGACCACTTTTTTTATTGTTTGTCTGTTTGTCAATTTCTCCTGAAAGCAAAATGGTAACTCACTTAATTGTGAGGCTTAATATAATTGCTGTATATGCAGATAAAGTCAGATAAATGAAAAGCCCATTTTTGCTGGGATCGCAGGACTGGTAGTGCTAATCCAAAAAGCTTCTATTACCCCCAAATAAAGACGTCAGTATGCTAGTTAATTACAGCCAGTGCTATTAGAGAGAGATGCATTCTGCTAATTGCCTGAATGGAAGCCCTTAACGATGAGATCTTAGAATGTAGAGTTTGATTCGGCTAAGTAGACTGATTGGAGAAATTGAATGGATTGGAATTGCCAGAACAGATAGTGGTCTTCACAGACCAGCTGATTCAGACTATGCCCTAGGTTCTATAAAGACAATAGAGAGCCATTTTTGATGCAACCAATTCCACTACTGTACGTACACACTGAGGATCCCAGACAGCAGTAGGGGCAGTTGCCGTATTAGCAGACACCGGCTACTAGTGCAGAAAGGATCTTAGTTAGTCTAACTGGGATGTGCCTATCTATCCATTTAGTTGACAGAACTCTATAATAAGTAAAGAGCGTTCTTCCTACTGTATTGGCAGGAAGGAAATAACCTCAATATATTCAATGACTTAACTTTGTTGGCAGCTCTTTGTCAGCAACATTCTCATGTTGTGGTGTGTAGCCCTCTTTGTTCCAAGATCTATATCTTCATTTCTGAATATAGAATACACCCAAAGTTGCTGGGTAGTGTGTTTTCTTGCTGCTTCATCTTAGTGCTAGTGAGGCAAAAACATCACGCATATGCACACACACATACACACAGTCAGTCCGTCGGTATCAACCAGCGAGACACTGAAGAGAGGAGAAAATAGGTCATGATGAGCGATCAGACAGTGAATGACAGGCCAGTAAAATGAACAATCTCTTCAACAAGAATACTAATCACTCTACTGTCAGGAAGACTTCAACTAACAACACACCCGCCACTCTGCCGGTTACACATATTAACGGATAACTTGTTTACCAGGGAGGGACACATCTCACTGACTCACTGAGTGGAACCATTCTTCCCCATCTAAAAGTAGAAATGTCATTCATATCCTTACTGGCATTTGGCAATGCTTTTGGTTGCTCCCTAAATGACATCCTATTCACTTTATCGTGCACTACTTTTGACCAGGGCCCACTACTTCTGACCAATCCTTTATTGGGCAGACAGTGTAGGGTTGGTCGGTCGATAAGGTCAGTGTTGATATTCCCCTTTTGTAGGCTATTATTGACTTTCCCTGCCTTCCCCGTCTGGCAATTTATAATATGTGTCCCAAATGGCACCATATTCCCTACATAGTGCACATTTATAGGGCTCTGATCAAAAGTAGTACGCTACATAGGGAATATGGTGCCATTTGGGACACATATATAGTCATTTAGAACTGTATAAAGGCCATTGTCAGAACTTGGGAGGAAACATCTTTACAGAGCTATGATGTCTGAACCTTTAACATTGTTTTCTAACATTTAGTAATGTTTTCGCTAGCAAACTGTATTTGGTCTGATATGTGGTGTATCAAAAGCATCTGATGCTGTGTTATGGGTGGAGGCAGAGGATACTCTCACCCCATTGCTGACCATTATCTGTGTCTAATGCCTGTGGACACTCCACAGAAAGGGAGAATAAAGACTGCACACAAACCGACAGAAACCTTTACTCTGCGTGCTGCTATTCTTGTCTGCAACCAGTTTTAAATTCAAGCATGTCACATCTGTGGTCCCGCTGTCCTTACACACACATGTATAAAGTACACATGTATCACAAACACCCAATTTTGGTTAATAGATTTGACTTATATTTCGACACTTTTGAGATTTCATGCTTATTTTGTATGTTGAACCACAACCTAAGCTGCACGCCCATTCTTTCACCAATAGAAGACCGTGCAAACCAATACATTTGAGATGACTTATTAAGTACTGTAGTTTGACAGGTTTGACATGATGGTCAAAGCCATAAATAAAGTTGTCCTTCCACATTTGGTTCCTAATGCGCTTTTAGAATAGAATATAATTAATTTTATATATATTTTTTATTTAACCTTTATTTAACTATGTTTGGTGTATTATGTTCCTCCTGCAGGTCCTGAGGGTCTTGGATTCAGCATCACATCACGTGACGTCCCCATAGGAGGCTCCGCCCCCATCTATGTCAAGAACATCCTGGCTCGGGGTGCTGCTATCCAAGATGGCCGCCTGAAGGCTGGCGACCAGCTACAAGAGGTGAGAGGCAGAATTAATGAAGTCTCTTCTTGCTATTTCTTCCTCCTACTTCACCCCTTCCTCTTCATTACCCTTGTCATGCTCCAACCCTTACGTTGTCCTCTTCCTTCCATAGATTTGGAATTTTGTTCTGAGACATCCAATCAACATGGTTTTATGTGATATGGAATAAAACACCTTTAAGCCTTTATGTCCTATGCCATTCATGATTGTTGTGTCTACGCCAATGGCATTACCCGATATGCTTAAGACACAAAGGCTGATTGAATGGGCTTTGCCATTGAAAAGAGTCTTTGGTATACTTTGGTATTTTGGCAATGGGGCCCTTTATCTACTTCCCCAGAGTTTTATTTTTATATTTATTTATTTTTACTAGGCAAGTAAGTTTATAACAAATTCTTATTTTCAATGACTGGATTCGAACCAGGGTGTATGTAGTGACTAGCCTTCAAGTGAAATTGTGGATAACATTTTTGTCTCTTCGTGCAGTTTGAAGGAAGTTGCTAACTAGCACAATTGTGAACTAGCGTTAGTGCAATGATTGAGTCTATGAATATATGCTGGCATGCTTCTAGTCATTGCGCTAACACTAGCTAGCATTGGCTTGCGACACTACCTCTAATTTCCTTCATACTGGACACAGAGACATAAAAAGGGTATACACGAGTTAATCTGACTCTGGTGAAGTAGATAGAGCGCCTTGTTGGCAAAATTACGAAGTATCCCTTCAAATCACAGAGTGGAGTACCTGTAGGGCTGTTTACCTTGGGCTCTGAGTGGCTAAACATAGGGAAATGAACGTAATAATCTTGTGTCAACAGTCCAATCAGAATGACATGAAAATCATAGACTATGTAATTGGAAAATGTCCGCTCTTAGAAATACCCCATATTTATAGATGTCAGGCAGTCACAGCTCCTCTATGAAAACAGAGAATGATTATGTGTAGAATGGAATTAGTAATTGTTTCAAGACAGTACCAGGCAGTAGCACATGTAACACAAGTTAGTAACATGTATTAATACATCCCCTATATCTACCTGTTTGTGTGTGTGTGTGTGTGTGTGTGTGTGTGTGTGTGTGTGTGTGTCCAGGTGAATGGGGTAGACCTGAATGGGAGGAGTCAGGAGGAGGTGGTAGCTCTACTCAGGATCACCCCCATGGGAGGAACAGTCAGTCTGCTAGTCCTACGCCAAGAGGACTCCTATCTACCTAGAGAAGTGGTAAGTTAATCAATTGTCAAATTTACTCACATCACCAATCACTTGTCCACACCATCCCTACCCTACTTTTCACACCTCTGATATGGAAGTAGCCCATAGTAATGGAGTCTTCAGCCGTATTAGGGCTATCCACACTCCCATCAACACCAGCTCAATGTTACCCCTTTGTCTGTGACCTTCTGTCTTGGACCTCATCGTCAGTACCATAGGGATCCACATGAACTTGCTCCAGACTTATCCCTCCCACCCCACACACATCCCTCCCACCCCTGGCCAGCAGGCTCCCTTTGTTTTGAGGAAGGGCTGATTTAAGGCAGGTCAGGGGGACTCTCCGTGTGTTTGTCTGTCTAGTGTTTTATCAGGTAAACAGTATTATCCTGCCTCTCCTCTCCTCCCCTGTCTGTCCTCTGACCATGCAGCCATTATAGAGCCCAGTCCCCTTAGGATCACCAGTAGATATGGTATGCGTCCACAATGGCACCTTATTCCCTACATAGTGCACTACTTTTCACCAGTACCTGTTGGACCATGGTCAAAAGTAGTGCACTATGTAGGGTGCTATTTGGGACGCAAGAGGTTTGGACTGGACTGGCCATTCCTCCAAGTCACATTAACACAGACCTTCTCCAGGGGTTGGTTTGTCTACCACTCTCCTATCTGACACTGGATACACATTAGCTCTCAGACCCACACATGGGATACCATACACACACACACACACACACACTTTTATGTAAGCAGTTCTGGGGTGACTTTCCCTGTCTGGCAACAGATGGTGAGGATAGTAAGGATAGTGTCCTGCCCTCCTACACCCTCCATTCAGCAGGTCTGACAGTCTCCCTGTCATCTGAGTGGCCTGGCAGACACAAGGGTTTAGGCTTTAACCCTAACTTTACCCTATAGCACTCAATCTGTCTCTGTGTTTACCCTAACTCTACCCTCTATATTATTCGTTGCCATCTATTTACCACCACACACCGATGATGGCACTGAGACTACACTCATCGAGCTGTATAAGGCCATAAGCAAACAAGAAAATGCTCATCCAGAAGACGTGCTTTAATAGAGGGAAACTTAAATCTGTTTTACCTCATTTCTACCAGCACGTCACATGTGCCACCAGAGGAAAAACAACTCTAGACAACCTTTACTCCAAACACAGAGACGCGTACAAAGCTCTCCCTCGCCCTCTTCATTTGGCAAATCTGACCATAGCTCTATCCTCCTGATTCCTGCTTACAAGCAAAATCTAAAGCAGGAGGTACCAGTGACTCGCTCAATACGGAAGTGGTCACATGATGCGGATGCTACGCTAGAGGGCTGTTTTGCTAGCACAGACTGGAATATGTTCCGGGATTCATCCAATGGCATTGAGGAGTATACCACCTCAGGCACCAGCTTCATTAATACAGTTGAAGTCGGAAATTTCCATACACTTATTTGGGAGTCAATACAACTCATTTTTCAACCACTCCACACATTTCTTGTTAACAAACTATAGTTTTGGCAAGTCTGTTAGAACATCTACTTTGTGCATGAAACATGTACTTTTTCCAACAATTGTTTACAGACAGATTATTTCACTTATAATTCACTGTATCACAATTCCAGTGGGTCAGAAGTTTACATACACTAAGTTGACTGTGCCTTTAAACAGCATGGAAAATTCCCCAAATTTATTTCATGGCTTTAGAAGCTTCTGATAGGCTAATTGACATCATTTGAGTCAATTGGAGGTGTACCTGTGCATGTATTTCAAGGCCTACCTTGAAACTCGCTGCCTCATTGCTTGACATCATGGGAAAATCAAAAGAAATCATCCAAGACCTCAGAAAAAATGGTGGACCTCCACAGGTTTGGTTCATCCTTTGGAACAATTTCCAAACGCATGAAGGTACCACGTTCACCATGGGACGACGCAGCTTTCATACCACTCAGGAAGGAGACACGTTCTGTCTCCTAGAAATGAACGTACTTGGGTGCGGAAAGTGCAAATCAATCCCAGAACAACAGCAAAGGACCTTGTGAAGATGCTAGAGGAAACAGGTACAAAATAATCTATATCCACAGTAAAACAAGTCCTATATCGACATAACCTGAAAGGCCGCTCAGCAAGGAAGTAGCCACTGCTCCAAAACCACCATAAAAAAGCCAGACTACGGTTTGCAACTGCACATGGGGACAAAGATCGTACTTTTTGGAGAAATGTCCTCTGGTCTGATTAAACAAAAATGGAACTTTGGCCATGATGACCATCGTTATGTTTAGAGGAAAAAGGGGATATTGCAAGCCGAAGAACAACATCCCAACCGTGAATCATGGGGGTGTCAGCATCATGTTGTGAGGGTGCTTTGCTGTAGGAGGGACTGGTGCACATCATGAAATAAATGGCATCATGAGGGAGGAAAATTATGTGGATATATTGAACCAACATCTCAAGACATCAGTCAGGAAGTTAAAGCTTGGTCGCAATGGGTCTTCCAAATGGACAATGACCCCAAGCATACTTCCAAAGTTCTGGCAAAATGGCTTTAGGACAACAAAGTCAAGGTATTGGAGTGGCCATCACAAAGCCATGACCTCAATCCTATAGAAAATTTGTGGGCAGAACTGAAAAAGTGTGTGTGAGCAAGGAGGCCTACAAACCTGACTCGGTTCCACCAGCTCTGTCAGGAGGAATGGGCCAAAATTCACCCAACTTATTGTGGGAAGCTTGTGGAAGGCTACCCGCAACATTTGACCCAAGTTAAACAATTTAAAGGCAATGTTACCAAATACTAATTGAGTGTATGTAAATTTCTGACCCACTGGGAATGTGATGAAATAAAAGCTGAAATATATCATTATCTCTACTATTATTCTGACATTTCACATGTATTTGGCTAAGGTGTATGTAAACTTCAGACTTCAGCTGTAAGTGCATCGCTGACGTCATCCCCACAGTGACCATATTACAAAGGGAAACCCAGCCTCGCGCTGCCCATGCGCTCCGTAGCCGATGTGAGCAAGACCTTTAAACAGGTCAACATTCACAAGGCTGTGGGGCCAGACGGATTACCAGGATGTGTACTTAGAGCATGCGCATTCCTACTGCCAAGTGTCATCACTAATGTTTTCAACCTCTCCCTGACCGAGTCTGTAATACCTACATGTTTCAAGCAGACCACCGTAGTCCCTGTGTCCAAGAAATTGAAGGTACCCTGCCTAAATTACTACCGCTCTCACGTCAGTAGCTATGAAGTGCTTTGAAAGGCTGGTCATAGGTCACATCAACACTATCATGATCAAACCCTAGACCCACTCCAATTCTTATACCACCCCAACAGATCCACAGATGACGCAATCTCAATTGCTCTTCACACTGCCCTTTCCCGCCTGGACAAAAGGAACACCTATGTGAGAATGCTGTTCATTGACTACAGCTCAGTGTTCAACATCATAGTGCCCACAAAGCTCATCACTAAGCTAAGGACCCTGGGATTGAACATCTCCCTCTAATACAGGATCCTGGACTTCCTGACGGACCGCCCCCCAGGTTGTAAGGGTAGGCAGCAACACATCTACCACGGGGGCTCCTCAGGGGTGCGTGCCTTTCTGTACTCCCTCTTCACCCACGGCTGCATGGCCAAGCACAACTCCAACACCATCATTAAGTTTGCTGACGACACAACAGTGGTAGGCCTGATCACTGACAACGTGAAACAACCTCTCCTTCCGTGCGAGCAAGACAAAGGAGCTGACTGTAGACTACAGGAAAAGGTAGGGCCAAACATGCCCCCATTCACATCGACGGGGCTGTCGTGAAACGGGTCGAAAGTTTCAAGTTCCTTGGTGTCCACATCACCAACAACCTATCATGGTCCAAACACACCAAGTCGTGAAGAGGGCACGACAACACCTTTTCTCCCTCAGGAGAATGAAAAGATTTGTCATGGGTCCTGAGATCCTCAAAACGTTCTACAGCTGCACCATCGAGAGCGTGATTGCATCACCACCTGGTACGGGAACTGCTCGGCATCCGACTGTAAGGCGATACAGAAGGTAGTGCATACGGCCCAGTACGTCCCTGGGGCCAAGCTTCCTGACATCCAGGACCTATACAGTAGGAGATGTCAGAGGAAGGCCCAAGAAATTGTCAAAGACTCTAGTCGTCCAAGTCATTGACTGTTCTCTCTACTACCGCACGGCAAGCGGTACCGGAGCGGCACGTCTAGGTCCAAATGGCTCCTTAACAGCTTCTACCCTCAAGCCATAAGATTGCTGCATAATTAATCAAAAGGCCACCCGAACTATTTACATTGACCCCCCCCCCCCTCCTTTGTTTTTACACTGCTGCTACACACTATTTATTACCTATACATAGTTACTTTACCCCTATCTACATGTACAAATTACCACTGCACTTTGACTCGGTACCGGTACCCCTTGTATATAGCCTTGTTATTGTTATTTTATTGTGTTATTTTATGATTTAAAAACTTTTTCTAGTACATTGTTTCATAACTCTATTTCTTCAACTGCATTGTTGGTTAAGGGCTTGTCAGTAAGAATTTCACGGTAAGGTCTACCTGTTGTATTCGGAGCATGAGATCAAAATTAAATGTGATTAGATTTTTATTTAAACCTAAAACCAAAAAACAGGGACGTTGGTTACTCCTTCTCTTCTCTTCACTCCTCAACCATTACTTTATTAAGAATCCCATCATAGAGACACAATACTTCTCTTCCCCCTCCCTCCCTCTTTCTCTTGCTTTCTCTTTGTCTCTCTATCCCTTTCTCCCGAGAACTTGCCTAAGTGTGTGTGTGTGTGTAGTGTAGATGAAAGAGTGCAAACTAGCACACAGCTGCTTCATTACTCTCCTTTTCACATTAGCGTTAAGGTGCTATGCCACACACACACACCCACACAGAGAGAGAGAGACTGGCGCTTTCATGGATCTCAATAATCCATACAAGTATGTTCATAAAAATCTGATTAAGAGGACAGGGCTCCACCGCTGACAGTTACTGCAAATAAAGTATAGTGGAGAGAGGAGAGGAACTGGGATTTGCCTCAGTCACACACACACACTAGAGTAGTGGTAGGGTGTGTGTGTGTGTGTGGGTGTGTGTGTGTGTGTGTGTGTGTGTGTGTGTGTGTGTGTGTGCCATGTGTGTGTGTGTGTGTGTGTGTGTGTGTGTGTGTGTACAGGGTGAGGTGTGTGTGTGTGTGTGTGTGTGTGTGTGTGTGTGTGTCACCATAAACACATCATCCAGGCCCCCATCCACTACAGTGCAGTTCTAAATCATAGCGCGAGTAACATGGTACATTACTTTAGGCATACTGCTGTCAGAGAGGAGAGCGAGAGAGGACATTTCCCACACACACAGGATACAGCCATATAAATCAACATGCAGAGAGGATCAGGTTTGTCTTGTTGATATTTGCTTTGTGATGTTTAATGTCAGTGGTGAATCAGGCACCACATCTCTTTATTGGTAGATTGTTGGGAGGCGTCGTGTGTTTTATAGGAATTAATTGACCGTGCCTTATGTTTGCTATGAAGCTATTTTAATGACAGAATGTAAGGTTTAATGACGCTTCCATCAAAACGGTGTTCTCACAACAGGTCAGAAAAGATAAACGGCGATTGTTGAGAAGTTGAACAGGGTTGTCTGTTCCCTTTGTTCTACAGGCAGCCTAGTGGTCAGAGCGTTGGACCAGTAACAGAAAGGTTGCAAGATGGAATCCCCGAGCTGGCAAGATTAAATCTGTTGTTCTGCAGGCAGCCTAGTGGTCAGAGCGTTGGACTAGTAACAGAAAGGTTGCAAGATGGAATCCCCGAGCTGGCAAGATAAAATCTGTTGTTCTGCAGGCAGCCTAGTGGTCAGAGCGTTGGACTAGTAACAGAAAGGTTGCAAGATGGAATCCCCGAGCTGGCAAGATAAAATCTGTTCTTCTGCAGGCAGCCTAGTGGTCAGAGCGTTGGACTAGTAACAGAAAGGTTGCAAGATGGAATCCCCGAGCTGGCAAGATAAAATCTGTTGTTCTGCAGGCAGCCTAGTGGTCAGAGCGTTGGACTAGTAACAGAAAGGTTGCAAGATGGAATCCCCGAGCTGGCAAGATTAAATCTGTCTTCTGCAGGCAGCCTAGTGGTCAGAGCGTTGGACTAGTAACAGAAAGGTTGCAAGATGGAATCCCCGAGCTGGCAAGATAAAATCTGTTGTTCTGCAGGCAGCCTAGTGGTCAGAGCGTTGGACTAGTAACAGAAAGGTTGCAAGATGGAATCCCCGAGCTGGCAAGATTAAATCTGTCGTTCTGCAGGCAGCCTAGTGGTCAGAGCGTTGGACTAGTAACAGAAAGGTTGCAAGATGGAATCCCCGAGCTGGCAAGATAAAATCTGTTGTTCTGCAGGCAGCCTAGTGGTCAGAGCGTTGGACTAGTAACAGAAAGGTTGCAAGATGGAATCCCCGAGCTGGCAAGATAAAATCTGTTCTTCTGCCCCTGAACAAGGCAGTTAACCCACTGTTCATAGGCCGTCATGGAAAATAAGAATTTGTTCTTAACTGACTTGTCTAGTTAAATCAAGGTAAAATAAATCAAATACAATTGCATTGCCTTTGCTGTCGTGCTCCCTCTCTCTCTCTCTGTCTCGCTCTCGCTCTTTCTCACTCTTGCTCTCGCTCCATGACTTGGGGGCAGCGACAGACATTTTGAAAGAGCAGCGAGCGGATGCGGTAGAGCAGATGGACTGACTTATTGATAGGGCCGTCATCGCTAGCTTTTACCCATCGCTGTCCAACCCCGACGGGAGCAGAGGAAAAGGAGCTCTGACGCCTCAGCCCATCCTTGCCCAACCCCTCGCCCTTCACAGAACAGAAAAGAAGAAGGAGAATAGATGTCTATGAACTGAGGCTTGACTGAACTGTAAAGATGTTGAGGAAATAAGGGCTTTAGATCAATGGCTGCTATACCCACTACCGAAGAATTAGAGCTTGGGGGGTGAGGAGGATAATAACAGATGATGTGAGCTCCAGAGGGATTGCCCCTGGTGGGGGGAGGTTAACACAAAGGCCCTTCCTGGCCCCAGACGGCCTCATCAGTGGCGTGGCAGGGGAGGATGTGAGGAGTGACGGCAGTCAAATTCCACGTGACTGCTTAGTCACAGTAATTAGGCTTCTCCAAGCTGCTGATGGTCATTAGTAGCCTACCAAACTTGCTAACTGCCTGGTACTTGGCACTCTATTGTCCCTCTAATCTCTCTGACATCAATGCAAATGTAATCGAAAATCTAATCAAACACTTCATGAGAGGCTATGAGCTCATGTTGCGCAACATTTCTATAGGCTATGCAATTGCATGAGAAGACAGAGTGATTTCCTCTATTAAAAAGAGGAGGATCTCATCAGCTTTCTATAGGCTAGGCCTACTATATTTATTTCTCAACTGTCCTAGTTTTAAGCACATTGCTTCTCTATACAACAGGAGTATAGTCTACCTGGTTGGCATGAAAATGAACCACAGGAAAAACGTCCTCCATTTGCAATATACAGTGCATTTGGAAAGTATTCAGACCCCTTGACTTTTTCCACATTTTGTTATGTTAGACTTTTTCTGAAATTGATTAAATCATTTTTTCATTCATCCGTCTACACACAATACCCCGTAATGACAAAGCAAAAACAGATTTTTTTTTCAAATGTACAAATGTATATATATTTTTTTTTACTGAAATATTACATTTACATAAGTATTCTCAGACCCTTTAATCAGTACTTTCAAATCAAATCAAATCAAATTTTATTTGTCACATACACATGGTTAGCAGATGTTAATGCGAGTGTAGCGAAATGCTTGTGCTTCTAGTTCCGACAATGCAGTAATAACGAGCAAGTAATCTAACTAACAATTCCAAAAAAAAAACTGTCTTATACACAGTGTAAGGGGATAAAGAATATGTACATAAGGATATATGAATGAGTGATGGTACAGAGCAGCATAGGCAAGATACAGTAGATGATATCGAGTACAGTATATACATATGAGATAAGTATGTAAACCAAGTGGCATAGTTAAAGTGGCTAGTGATACATGTATTACATAAGGATGCAGTCGATGATATAGAGTACAGTATCAACGTATGCATATGAGATGAACAATGTAGGGTAAGTAACATTATATAAGGTAGCATTGTTTAAAGTGGCTAGTGATATATTTACATCATTTCCCATCAATTCCCATGATTAAAGTGGCTGGAGTAGAGTCAGTGTCATTGACAGTGTGTTGGCAGTAGCCACTCAATGTTAGTGGTGGCTGTTTAACAGTCTGATGGCCTTGAGATAGAAGCTGTTTTTCAGTCTCTCGGTCCCAGCTTTGATGCACCTGTACTGACCTCGCCTTCTGGATGACAGCGGGGTGAACAGGCAGTGGCTCGGGTGGTTGATGTCCTTGATGATCTTTATGGCCTTCCTGTAGCATCGGGTGGTGTAGGTGTCCTGGAGGGCAGGTAGTTTGCCCCTGGTGATGCGTTGTGCAGACCTCACTACCCTCTGGAGAGCCTTACGGTTGAGGGCGGTGCAGTTGCCATACCAGGCGGTGATACAGCCCGCCAGGATGCTCTCGATTGTGCATCTGTAGAAGTTTGTGAGTGCTTTTGGTGACAAGCCGAATTTCTTCAGCCTCCTGAGGTTGAAGAGGCGCTGCTGCGCCTTCCTCACGATGCTGTCTGTGTGAGTGGACCAATTCAGTTTGTCTGTGATGTGTATGCCGAGGAACTTAAAACTTGCTACCCTCTCCACTACTGTTCCATCGATGTGGATGGGGGTGTTCCCTCTGCTGTTTCCTGAAGTCCACAATCATCTCCTTAGTTTTGTTGACGTTGAGTGTGAGGTTATTTTCCTGACACCACACTCCGAGGGCCCTCACCTCCTCCCTGTAGGCCGTCTCGTCGTTGTTGGTAATCAAGCCTACCACTGTTGTGTCGTCCGCAAACTTGATGATTGAGTTGGAGGCGTGCATGGCCACGCAGTCGTGGGTGAACAGGGAGTACAGGAGGGGGCTCAGAACGCACCCTTGTGGGGCCCCAGTGTTGAGGATCAGCGGGGAGGAGATGTTGTTGCCTACCCTCACCACCTGGGGCGGCCCGTCAGGAAGTCCAGTACCCAGTTGCACAGGGCGGGGTCGAGACCCAGGGTCTCGAGCTTGATGACGAGCTTGGAGGGTACTATGGTGTTGAATGCCGAGCTGTAGTCGATGAACAGCATTCTCACATAGGTATTCCTCTTGTCCAGATGGGTTAGGGCAGTGTGCAGTGTGGTTGAGATTGCATCGTCTGTGGACCTATTTGGGCGGTAAGCAAATTGGAGTGGGTCAAGGGTGTCAGGTAGGGTGGAGGTGATATGGTCCTTGACTAGTCTCTCAAAGCACTTCATGATGACGGATGTGAGTGCTACGGGCGGTAGTCGTTTAGCTCAGTTACCTTAGCTTTCTTGGGAACAGGAACAATGGTGGCCCTCTTGAAGCATGTGGGAACAGCAGACTGGTATAGGGATTGGTTGAATATGTCCGTAAACACACCGGCCAGCTGGTCTGCGCATGCTCTGAGGGCGCGGCTGGGGATGCCGTCTGGGCCTGCAGCCTTGCGAGGGTTAACACGTTTAAATGTCTTACTCACTTCGGCTGCAGTGAAGGAGAGACCGCATGATTCCGTTGCAGGCCGTGTCAGTGGCACTGTATTGTCCTCAAAGCGGGCAAAAAGTTATTTAGTCTGCCTGGGAGCAAGACATCCTGGTCCGAGACTGGGCTGGGTTTCTTCCTGTAGTCCGTGATTGACTGTAGACCCTGCCACATGCCTCTTGTGTCTGAGCCGTTGAATTGAGATTCTACTTTGTCTCTGTACTGGCGCTTAGCTTGTTTGATAGCCTTGCGGAGGGAATAGCTGCACTGTTTGTATTCAGTCATGTTACCAGACACCTTGCCCTGATTAAAAGCAGTGGTTCGTGCCTTCAGTTTCACACGAATGCTGCCATCAATCCACGGTTTCTGGTTAGGGAATGTTTTAATCGTTGCTATGGGAACGACATCTTCAACGCACGTTCTAATGAACTCGCACACCGTATCAGCGTATTCGTCAATGTTGTTGTCTGACGCAATACGAAACATCTCCCAGTCCACGTGATGGAAGCAGTCTTGGAGTGTGGAGTCAGCTTGGTCGGACCAGCGTTGGACAGACCTCAGCGTGGGAGCTTCTTGTTTTAGTTTCTGTCTGTAGGCAGGGATCAACAAAATGGAGTCGTGGTCAGCTTTTCCGAAAGGGGGCGGGGCAGGGCCTTATATGCGTCGCGGAAGTTAGAGTAACAATGATCCAGGGTCTTTCCACCCCTGGTTGCGCAATCAATATGCTGATAAAATTTAGGGAGTCTTGTTTTCAGATTAGCCTTGTTAAAATCCCCAGCTACAATGAATGCAGCCTCCGGATAAATCGTTTCCAGTTTGCAGAGAGTTAAATAAAGTTCGTTCAGAGCCATCGATGTGTCTGCTTGGGGGATATATACGGCTGTGATTATAATCGAAGAGAATTCTCTTGGTAGATAATGCGGTCTACATTTGATTGTGAGGAATTCTAAATCAGGTGAACAGAAGGATTTGAGTTCCTGTATGTTTCCTTCATCACACCATGTCACGTTGGCCATAAGGCATACGCCCCCGCCCGTCTTCTTACCAGAGAGATGTTTGTTTCTGTCGGCGCGATGCGTGGAGAAACCCGCTGGCTGCACCGCTTCGGATTGCGTCTCTCCAGTTAGCCATGTTTCCGTGAAGCAGAGAACGTTACAGTCTCTGATGTCCCTCTGGAATGCTACCCTTGCTCGGATTTCATCAACCTTGTTGTCAAGAGACTGGACATTGGCAAGAAGAATGCTGGGGAGTGGTGCACGATGTGCCCGTCTCCGGAGTCTGACCAGAAGACCGCTTCGTTTCCCTCTTTTTCTGAGTCGTTTTTTTTTTTTTGGTCGCTGCATGTGATCCACTCGGTTACACTGGTTGTAAGGCAGAACTCAGGATCCGCATCGCGAAAAACATATTCTTGGTCGTACTGATGGTGAGTTGACGCTGATCTTATATTCAGTAGTTCTTGTCGGCTGTATGTAAAGAAACCTAAGATGACCTGGGGTACTAGTGTAAGAAATAACACGTAAAAAAACAAAAAACTGCATAGTTTCCTAGGAACGCGAAGCGAGGCGGCCATCTCTGTCGGCGCCGGAAGTACTGTTTATCTTTGTTTATCTGCCTTTGGTAACGATTACAGCCTTGAGTTTTCTTGGGTATGACGCTACAAGCTTGGTACACCTTATTTGGGGAGTTTCTCCCGTTCTCTCCAGATCCTCTCAAGCTCTGTCAGGTTAGATGGGGAGCGTCCCTACACAGCTATATTCAGATCTCTCCAGAGATGTTCAATTGGGTTCAAGTTCGGGCTCTGGCTGGGCCACACAAGGATATTCAGATTTGTCCTGAAGCCACTCCTGCATTGTCTTGGCTGGGTGCTTAGGGTCATTATCCTGTTGGAAGGTGAACCTTTGCCCCAGAGATCCTGAGTGATCTGGAGCAGGCTTTCATCAATGATCTCTTTGTACTTTGCTCTGTTCATCTGTCCCTCTATCCTGACTAGTCTCTCAGTCCCTGCCACTGAAAAACATCCCTACAGCATGATGTTGCCACCATCATGCTTCACCGTAGCGATGGTGCCAGGTATCCTCCAGATGTGACGCTTGGCATTCAGGCCAAAGAGTTCAAACCTTGGTTTTACCAGACCAGAGAATCTTGTTTCTCACTTCTGTATTGAGTGAGTCACTGGTATTTCCTGCTTTAGTTTTTGCTTGTAAGCAGGAATCAGGAGGATATAATTATGGTCAGATTTTCCAAATGAAGGGGGCGAGGGAGAGCTTTGTATGCGTCTCTATGTGTGGAGTAAAAGTAGTTTTTTTTTTCTCTGCTTGCACATGTGACGTGCTGGTAAAAATGAGGTAAAACGGATTTAAGTTTACTTGCATCTCCCCGGCCACTAGGAGCGTCACTTCTGGATGAGCATTTTCTTGTTTGCTTATGGCCTTATACAGCTCGATGAGTGTTGTCTTAGTACCAGCATTGGTTTGTGGTGGTAAATAGACAGCTACGAAAAATATAGACGAAAACTCTCTTGGTAGATAGTGTGGTCTACAGCTTATCATGTGGTACTCTATCTCAGGCGAGCAATACCTCTACTACCTTAATATTAGACATTACGCACCAGCTGTTTTTGACAAATAGACACACACCCCCACCCCTCGTCAAACTAGACATAGCTGTTCTGTCCTGCTGATGCATGGAAAACCCAGCCAACTGAACATTATCCTTGTCATCGTTCAGCCACAACTCAGTGAAACACAAGATATTATAGTTTTTAATGTCCCGTCAATAGGATAGTCTCAAGCGGAGATTATCCAGTTTATTTTACCCACTCGCCAACGAATTCTCACAAGGCCCCACGATCTCCGCCCCCTGTATTTGCGTTTTCATACGAATGACGGGGATTTGGGCCTGGTCTAGAAGAAGCAGTATATATTTTGTGTCGGACACATTAAACATTTGTCCTGTTCAAGGTGAGTAATTGCTGTTCTGATATCTAGAAGCTCATTTTACTTATTGTATTCAGCCCAAGGGCACAACAACCACTGGCCGCAAAATGCATGGATATTTTAGGGGGCATTATGGCCACACAAAGGGGATGCTGCCGGGAAATTTGAGGCATTATCAAGTGCTTTTCAAATTATGAATAAGAGACTGATGAAGTGTGTACAGCCTGCGCAGAAAAAACTAAGCAGAACTCATGCCTTTCATGCCACTTTCTTTTTTCAAGTCATCATTAGATTCACATTATGCAGCCTTAAGAATGTATTGCAAATGTAAACATATAGTCTAATGTTTGTATCACAACTAAAGTTGCATAAATAACTCTAAATTAAACATATAGGAGGACTTGTTTTTTTGTTAACCCCTCAACACAGAAAACCCACATGTGCGTACTCCCTCATTGTTTAGAGAAAATATCCTTTCCATTTTATTCAGCTGTGTTTAATTGGATTCTTCAAACTATAAAATAATGCCACAGAATTTTAAGCCAATCTTGTCTGCTAAATAAACTAGTGTATTGAGGATTATTGACTGACAGTGAGTGAGACATGGAGGTTAGAAACTTGGTGAGAGAGAGAGGCAGGCAGGCAGTCAGTCATTGAAAAGCAATCGCCATGGAAATAACAAAAGAACACAAGAGAATCCTAGGAGACCCAACCTGTACTTGATGAAACCTTACCTCTGCACTTCACAGTGCTAAGAAGCTACCCAGGGCATAGTCCCCAGTCAACACAGACACACACACACACACACATCTAGTCCCCAGTCCTCCCTTCTACCTCTCTGAATAATTCATTTCTGCAGACGCAATTACTCGCTACACTAATACCAGGAACGATAGGAGCGGCTGCGTACGGCGGTGTGAGAACATTAAAACAGCACAGCACTCACACGCAATTCCGACATGCAAACACAGAGGCCAACCACAGGACCCCGTCCCTCCCCCCGCCACAGCACCAACACGCCGTTGTCTGGTTTATTTATCGTCACATTTATCTACCCACCGTGCACCGTGGCTGTGTGTGCTTACAGCCGAGAGCGACATGTCGGCACCCGGACGCCGCAGGCCAAGATTGCATTTCACCTTCCACTCCTGTGATGAATAAGTAAATGTCACGCCTCAGTACCCACGCCGGCAGGCTACTGCTGTGCATACCAGGCCTTAAACACAGAGGCAGCCCTGATGATGTCATGAGAAGAAATGTATTCACCTGTTGAGTTGGTTTAGGTTTTAAGCTGTGGTCTGCTGTGCTTATTACTATTGCTTTAAAGTGGTTGCCCACTTTGTTGTCCCGAGTATAGCTGTGTGTGTGTGTGGTTGCCCACTTTGTTGTCCCAGTATAGCTGTGTGTGTGTGGTTGCCCACTTTGTTGTCCCGAGTATAGCTGTGTGTGTGTGCCTGCCCACTTTGTTGTCCCGAGTATAGCTGTGTGTGTGTGTGTGGTTGCCCACTTTGTTGTCCCGAGTATAGCTGTGTGTGTGTGTGTGCCCACTTTGTTGTCCCGAGTATAGCTGTGTGTGTGTGTGTGTGTGCCCACTTTGTTGTCCCAGTATAGCTGTGTGTGTGTGTGCCCACTTTGTTGTCCCAGTATAGCTGTGTGTGTGTGTGTGTGCCCACTTTGTTGTCCTGAGTAAAATTGTGTGTGTGTGTTTGCACACTTTGTAGTCCTGAGTAAAGCTGTGTGTGTGTTTGCGTGTGAATGCCTGCGTGCGTTATTTCCATTTGTGTTCCCACGTCACGTCCATTAATTTCAACCCTCGCACCCCCTCACTAATAGCTCCGTCCAACCCCCATACTGTATGTTAGCTCTACTATTCTGGTCAGCGTTATTTCCATTCTCTCTAGAACACAGACTCCAGAGATTTGGTAAGTGAGCCCCTTGCCTAGAAATAGAATCTATTATTCTATTTATAGGACCCCAATATCCCCCTACTACTAGAATCAGGCTTGGACACTCTGACTCTCTTCCAATATCTATACTAGCTTACTTAGCATGAAGCAATGTAATGTGTTGGTCATGCATTCTAAGTAGTATGCAAGTACAGACATTTAACCCTAGCCCTCATTTAAATAGGCTTTGATAGGCTCGATTACAGCCATATTCTCTAACAGCCGCATCATAAACCATGCTTCATATTTATATCATGAACATAACACACAGCCAATTAACCCTAAATGCATGCTTATACCGTCAGTCCCTATAGAACTATAGATTGTGCATCCCAAATGGCACCATGTTCCCTTTACCATACTCTACTTTTGACCAGAGCCCATCATAAGAAGTGAACTAAATAGGGAATAGGGTGCCATTTGGGACACGTCACGTTTTCACATGAAGAACAAATGGGCGTTAAAGGAACATAATGATTAGATGATTCTCCATGGTGACTGTTATGTTCTGTAGTTCTGGATCACACCAGTGTAATTAAGCAGTACATTAAAACCCATCTTATGATCGTATCACAGTTGTCACTGATCCATTAGGAGCCATGTCTGCCAAGCAATGAGATTCTTAATTGTGCAATTAATTACAGTCCTTCTGAATGATGTGACAGTGGGATTGATGGTTCGTTCCCAGAGAGAGAGAGAGAGAGAGAGAGAGAGAGAGAGAGAGAGAGAGAGAGAGAGAGAGAGAGAGAGAGAGAGAGTTTTTCTTCTGCTAGTCCCTATCAAAGGGATCCCCACAGTGTTTTCTACCACTAAACTCAAATACAAACTGTAATGGCTGCAATCACAGTTGCCCCATAACCCTAACCCTTTAAATGGGTATTGAGTAAAAGGCTGCTGGGTTGGTTCCCTGATATGTCTCTGTAACCATTGTTTTTCTTTCCCAAACCACACCAATGAACCTTTATTGAACAGTTTCCAATGGGTCCAATTATCCTCCGCAGATGATATCTCTTGGTTTTCCCCAATCACCCCACAATCTACACAAAAGAATTGATCAAACAAAACGAGATATGTCCTTGTGCTTGTTTGAAGTGTCTGCGTGGTACAGTGTTGTTGTGAATGGGCTCCTATACATATTCAAATCAAGTCAGCCTTCCAACCATGTTGCTAAATAATGAGTGTTTTAATTTGTCTCTGGATGAGAGATGAGACACTTAAGGTGTTGACTCTGTGGTCTGGGCTCCTTCCCTTTTTCTAACAGGGAATAAACTAACACATTCACAGAGTTCTCGGTCAAAAAAACCCCCCCCAGCTGTACAGGTATCATTTCTCATCATCATGCAGTAATGAGAGTAATGTTACATGTATCCTGGAAGTGATCAACCCCTGGCTTAACTTCTGAGAACTTTTTCCCCCCAGTACAAGTGAAAAGATTAGTCACAAACACAGAAAAAGAAAAGCATTTGAAGGAAGTGGTGCAGAACGACATAGGAACTGACAACCCTCAATTTGATCAGAAGTGCAGCCATTACTCTCTATTGTAAGTTGTGTTGACCTTCTCAAAGTATAGAGCTGTCTCTCTCTCTCTCTCTCTCTCTATGACTTGTACAGTAGTCGGGGGGGGTAATGGTAGCAATTCCATTGCCACTATTTCAGTGCTATCATTTAAGAATCAGAGGAACACAGAAAGGATTTGGGTCATTTGGGGTTCTCTCTCTGTTTCTCCCCCCTCTCGTTAACTATCTATCCCCCTTTCTTTTACTCACTTCAATTTCATTTAATGTTAAGGAGCTTTATTGGCATAATAAACAAAAGTTAAATAAACAATACAACATTTACAGTAAACATTAATTTGTTAATTAAAGTTCCAAAATAATTCATATTATGTATATACACAGTGTTGTAATGATGTGCAAATAGTTAAAGTACAAAAGGGAAAATAAGTAAACATAAATATGGATTGTATTTACAATGGTGTTTGTTCTTCACTGGTTGGGCTTCTCTTGTGGCAACAGGTCACAAATCGTGCTGCTGTGATGGCACACAGTGGTATTTCACCCAGTAGACATGGGAGTTTATCAAAATTGGATTTGTTTTCAAATTCTTTGTGGGTCTATGTAATCTGAGGGAAATATGTGTCTCTAATATGGTCATACATTTGGCAGGAGGTTAGGAAGTGCAGCTCAATTTCCACCTAATTGTGTGGGCAGTGTGCACATAGTCTTCTCTTGAGAGCCAGGTCTGCCTTCGGCGGCCTTTCTCAATAGCAAGGCCATGCTCACTGAGTCTGTACATAGTCAAAGATTTCCTTAATTTTGGGTCAGTCACAGTGGTCAGGTATTCTGCCACTGTGTACTCTCTGTTTAGGGCCAAATAGCATTCTAGTTTGTAAATTCTTTCCAATGTGTCAATGTGTTGTTTCTCATGATTTGGTTGGGTCTAATGGTGTTGCAGTCCTAGGGCTCTGTGGGGTCTGTTTGTGTTTGTGAACAGAGCCCCAGGACCAGCTTGCTTAGGGGGCTCTTCTCCAGGTTAATTTGTCTGTAGGCGATGGCTTAGTTAAAGAAGGTTAGGGAATCGCTTCCTTTTAGGTGGTTGTAGAATTTAACGTCTCTTTTCAGATTTGTTTTATTATTAGTGGGTATCGGCCTAATGTTCTACGTTGTACACAGAGGAAATGGGTTTGTCCCATTTTGTGAATTCTTGGTTGGCGAGCGGACACCAGACCTCACAACCATAAAGGGCAATGGGTTCTATAACTGATTCAAGTATTTTATGTTATTTTTGATGGCATAGAAGGCCCTTCTTGCCTTGTCTCTCAGATCGTTCACAGCTTCGTGGAAGTTGCCTTTGGTGCTGATGTTTAAGCTGAGGTATGAATAGTTTGTGTGCTCTAGGGCAACGGTGTCTAGATGGAATTTGTGTTTCTGGTCCTGGCAACTGGACATTTTTTTTGTCTTACTGAGATTTACTGTCAGGACCCAGGTCTGACAATCTGTGCAAAAGATCTAGGTGATGCTGTAGACCCTCCTTGGTTGTAGACAGAAGCACCAGAACATCAGCAAACTGTAGACATTTGACTTCAGATTGTAGAAGGGTGAGGCCGAGTGCTGCAGACTGTTCTAATGCCGTCGCCAATTCACTGATATATATGTTGAAGAGGGTGGGGCTTAAGCTGCATCCCTGTCTCATCACCCGGTCCTGTGGAAAGAAAGAGAAGTGTGTGTTTTTTTGCCAATTTTACCCCCACACTTGTTTGTGAACATGGTTTTTAGAATGTCGTATGTTTTTCCTACAACACTACTTTCCATCAATTTGTATTGCAGACCCTCATGCCAAATTGAGTCTAAAGCTTTTTTGAAATCAACAAAGCATTAGAAGACTTTGCGGAGATCCATTTCTCTGTTGCTCCTGTGTGAGGTGCTGGGGCTACAGTTGAGGGTGATGTCCTTCAGGGTCCTGGCAGAAATTGGGATTGCTTTCTTGTAGAGGTGGACCTGGTCGTAAAGGCTCTTCAAGTCCAGGGTGGAGTGGTGGGCCAGGTATACATTTAGGTTTTGAGGCGCAGTCTCACGAAATGCTTCATTCACCCGCTGTATGGTGGCAGGGTGAAAGTATTTTTCTGGTAGCAGAGTGGAGATAACCACTTGTGCGTTTTGGAGAAAGTGGAAGAAGCTTTTTAAATCACACCCTTGAGTGCTGTTGCCACCCTTTCCTGCTGGGCCCTCTGGTTGTTTGTGCCTGTGTGAATTATGATGTGGCTGGGGATCCTAGTCTATCCCCTGACAACAGCTCCAGGTCATGCCTAGTGTTTGGGCACCAGAGTTTAGCCACTTTGTGTTTTTGAAAAAGTTCATCCTCTTGAATGTATTTGCCATTTGATTCAATGAGGAACACAATTTCTGGATTTTGTGTGTCCTCAGTGGATGTGGGGGAAGTCTGTTGGGTTGGTGGGTCCTGTGTTGTCTGTCCCATTGTGGTGTTGAGGTTGTGGTCCGAGGTCTGAGGTGGGCTGTTCTGCTGGCTTGTCTGGGAGAGTGTCCTGCTCTCTGTCACACCTCAGCTTTCTGACCTCAACTTAAATAGACACACATGACACTGAAGGACATCTCCCCTGAGTCCGTAGAGCAGCCAGCTCTCCTAGACAGCTCTCCCAGACAGCCGTCCATCTCCACCTTCTGCCGGCCGGGTCTTGTTGGGGGGGGGGTTGTTGTTGTTGTGCTGGTCTGTTTTGTGGGTTTGTTCTGTCTAGATTGAGTGGGCTCTCTGAACTCCACCATGTCTCTCTCCAGCTCTGTGAATTTATCCCTCTCAATGATGGAGGAGCAGTGCAGTTGTGGGACCTGGGTGTGTTCGTTACTGGTGGGGTGAATATCCTCGTCTGCAGGACAGTTTGAAGAGGTGTGATCAGACTCACTGAGGATGGGGGAGTTGTCACAGAGACAGAGCTTTTCCTGCTCTGCTCTCTCTTTGATCCTGTAAAAGTCCTGCTGGAACTGCATCAGGAGGACCTGTACCATGACTGTCCCAGACTTGTACACGTTGACAGAGATTGTTTCAATTTCCTCAATGTCTAGTATTCTAGTTTTCACCTTGGGCTCTCCTGACATTTTTGGGCTCACATCTGACTTCACACTTCACACCACCAGATCTGTTCTGTCCTAGCAGCTTGGTAGCTTCGTATACTTATTTACTTAGCTTTATATAACACAATTACCTAGAGATTGTTGTTTTTTACTTTTTGGTTTCAGAAGTAGTTTCAGACTGAATATTACTCACTCAGTTTTGTGTTGGATGGTATTTCCAGGTTCTGCTGTGATTCTTCTTCAGGTTTTGGTTTGTTAGAAGTTTTTTCTTGAAAGTCCTTGGTAGTAATAGTCCATTCAGTTAATTTGGACCAAAATCAAGGTTTTAGGTCTGGAATTTGGATTTGGATTGAAAGTTTTAATGTTGAGGTTATTATCCTTGTGAAAAAATTGAAGTTTATCTACATTTATCCAACTCTAATTCTATCTCCTCTACCCTCTCTTTAAGTCTCTCCCCCTCTCTTTAGTCTTTCTCCCCTCTCCTTAACTCTTTCCCCCTCTCTTTAAGTCCTTCTCCCCCTCTCTTTAATTCTCTCCCACTCTATTTTAGTCTCTCCCTCTCTCTTTAACTCTCTCTCCCTCTCTCTTTAACTCTCTCTCTCTCTGCCCCTCTCTTTAACTCTCTCTCTCCCCCTCTCTTTAAGTCTCTCTCCCCCTCTCTTTAAGTCTCTCTCCCCCTCTCTTTAAGTCTCTCTCCCTCTCTATTTAAGTCTCTCTCCTCTCTCCCTCTCTCTTTAACTCTCTCTCTGCCCCTCTCTTTAACTCTCTCTCTCTGCCCCTCTCTTTAAGTCTCTCTGCCCCTCTCTTTAAGTCTCTCTCCCCTCTCTTTAAGTCTCTCTCCCCCTCTCTTTAAGTCTCTCTCCCCCTCTCTTTAAGTCTCTCTCCCCCTCTCTTTAAGTCTCTCTCCCTCTCTCTTTAAGTCTCTCTCCCCTGTCCTTAACTCTCTCCCTCTCTCTTTAACTCTCTCTCTGCCCCTCTCTTTAACTCTCTCTCTGCCCCTCTCTTTAACTCTCTCTCTGCCCCTCTCTTTAAGTCTCTCCCCCTCTCCTTAACTCTCTCCCTCTCTCTTTGTCTCTCTCTGCCCCTCTCTTTAAGTGTCTCTCCCCCTCTCCTTAACTCTCTCCCTCTCTCTTTGTCTCTCTCTGCCCCTCTCTTTAAGTGTCTCTCCCCTCTATTTTAGTCTCTCCCCCTCTCTTTAAGTCCCTCTCCCTCTCCCCCTCTTTAAGTCTCACTCCCTCTCTCTTTAAGTCTCTCTCCCTCTCTCTTTGTCTCTCTCTGCCCCTCTCTTTAAGTGTCTCTCCCCTCTCCTTAACTCTCTCCCTCTCTCTTTGTCTCTCTCTGCCCCTCTCTTTCAAGTGTCTCTCCCCCTCTATTTTAGTCTCCCCCCTTTAAGTCTCACTCCCTCTCTCTTTAAGTCTCTCTCCCGCTCTCTTTAAGTCTCTCTTCCGCTCTGTTTAACTGTCTCTCTCCCGCTCTCTCTCCCCCTCTCCTCAACTATCCCCCTCCTCAACTGTCTTTCTCCCTCTCCTTAACTATCTTTCCGTCTCTCTAGAACTCTCTCTATCCTACTTTCTTCAACTCTCTCTCTCCACTTCTCCTTAACCCCCCCTCTCTCACCCTCTCTCCCTCTCTCTAGAAATCTCTCATTCCTGCTTTTTCCCCCAACTCTGAAGAAAAACCTGTGCCATCGATCAGTGTGAGCTCCGTGGATTCACTCCAGTGTTTTACTATAGCACTAAGCCTTCCTCTCCTGCTGGGATTGAACATGGCCATTCTCCTTTAATGGAGATTTAACTGATATTGTGTGCTTGAAGCAGTACAAAATGGTCCCATGTCATTTTCTCCTCGTAAATGTTCTCACCAGCTAGATGAGTTTCTGCCTCATTGTTTACTAGGGCTTTTAGACTGTTGGTTTTTTGTATTGCAATCACAGGGCCAAGTTGGGTTCAGAGTCACACACTCACGCACTTAAACCTAAAGTGTGCCAGAAGACAATGCCACTCCGTTAACAACTTTCAAACTGTTTCGGAGCGCACCACCTGTTTTCATTTAGAGCTTCTCAACAGCTGTTACCTATAATTAGGCCTCTGCCGTTATAATGCCAGAGGAGGGGTGGTGGTGCGTGGGGGCATGGTGGTATTGTACAACTGGCTGATAAACAAAGTCATTTAGGGCAACCTATGAGGACCGAGGACACACTCCACCTCCCGAAGGAAGGGTCCAACCCGGTACCCACCCAGCCTGTCCGAAGGAGCAGTAACACACACCCAGCCTGTCCGAAGGAGCAGTAACACACACCCAGCCGGTTGAAGTGTGACATCGGACATACCGAGTGCTTTTACACTCACCATTAGGTAGAGAGAGCTGTATAGTAGAGTTGTGTTTATAGCCTGTACAGCAGATGTTTAATGCAGGGCTTAATTAAGATGTACCCCAGCCTGTGAATGGAACTGAAAGACTAATGTTTTCATTGTTTGTCACAGACCCATTCTATATGGGGAAATACCATCATCCAACCCACTCCATTGAAATAGTGGGCAGCATTGAGTGAATTAGAGCACGACCCAGAAACTCCAGTATGTCTGTCGCTCAGATTGAGCTATGCTGCTGTTACACCCTTAGTGCTGTTTGTTGTAAAACTATGCAGACATTCACACGTCCCACCTCGCCATTTGTTATACAACTATACTAGACAGACATGTTGATTGAGCTTCCTTCCACCACTTTACCATCCCAATCCCATTTCATTAAAACTGGCTTAATTCATTCAACATGGTCCATACATTAAGCCTGGTGCAATAATATCCCTATAGGTCAAGCATGTTTACTTCTAATCCTGGTGCCCCCCCCAGGGTCTCAAGCTACCCATGCCCTCATTAGTCTAGGTGACTAAATCCATTCTTCTTTGTGTGGGGTGTGCCCCAACCAGCACACTGGGGTGCGTTCCAAGTAGCACCCTATTCCCTACATACTGCTCTATGTTTGACCAGAGGGAACAGGATGCCGTTCTCTAGTTCTGTGTTTGTTTTAGGTCTTATTGCACCTGAATAGTCCTGATCCGCATTAAGCCAAAGGTGTTTGATAGTCACCCATTATCAGCAGTCTGTCGTCGAGTAGAGAAAGAAACAGAGCAAAGGGGAATTTGTGTTACAATACTACTTATCATGCATGGGTCCTCTTTGCAATTACATCCTTGACTGATTTCTTTTTAGGCTTTGAAATTCATTTTCAATGACCTTTATGTCACCAAATTTGGTCGTGTGTGTAGAAAAGTTTCCAGGGCTGCTCATTGTTTCAAGCGGTGATGTGCTGAAAAGCCTTTGAGGTGTGTGAAAGGGGGAGAGGAGAATGTTTCTTCATTCACTTTTCTCTTTCTTTGGTTCTCTATTTCGCTCTCCTTTTCTGCGCTCTTTCTCTCACCAAACACACACGTACACATTCTAACCTTAACCATAAACCCCATAGAAATAGCATTTGTGGGGACTAAAAACCCCACAACACACCCTGTTAGCAAGTGACAAACAGCAAGGTAGAACAACCCCCCACTTTGTGTGCAGGGGGCTCTGGTACGGTGGACTGCTCTGTTTCCACTCTGATCCCTCCTATGTTCCCTCCTCTTTCTCTCCTCAGACGATATCATTTACCTCTCCTCTAGAACAATGGGACTTAATGAATGCACGCCACCCATGCTGACTATTCATTATTAATAAAGGACCCACAGCACATAATGGGCTGCGGCTGGGTCAATCGTTTATAGAGGAATGGATGGCAGCCACGCAGGTTGTTCTTCCTGTGTGAAGGAATGGCTGTGTCTAGGACTAGACTGGTGCACAAGGACCCAGTGTAGCGACTTGACTACTAGTGTTTAGAAGCAGTGGACTCTACTGAAATACATATGACATAGAATACCTGCGCCGTATGTTAGTGTTACCTATTGGTGTAATAGTAATCGGTGATACACCACAAGAGATGCTGTATTGACTTCACAGCTTAGCTTTGAACTAACCTGACACCTTGGGACCTATTCAAGCGTTATGTTGACTTATTCAACTGCTCTTACACCAGTGCAGTTACCCTGTGTTTTATTCAGGAACATCCAGAGATCTCTTTTGATGGATTAGAGCACTTTTTGTTGAGCTGTGTTCCCTTCACTCACATCAGGGTGGAGCTGCTGTCAGCTGGCTTGAAAAACTCAGTTGTCTGCCAGCGCTTGTTCCTAGCTGATGTAAATGTTACAATGCTTCTCTCTCTCATTCACTTACTCAGCCTTCCCTTCCCGGAATACAGATTGTGTGCGAGCGAGGATGATTATTGCATTGTCATTTTGCAGAGGACACAAAAAGTGGTCCTCTAGCCAATTATGACCGCTTTAATTTATGGCATCTAATATATTAAACAGCTGAGCTAAAAGCCTCTCTGGGGACATAACAGTAATTTAGCATTTTTTAAAATAAAAACTCTTCATTAATAATAAAGACGTAGTTTGACGAATGTTGGCAATTTATCCAACTAGTTCTGAGTGTTTTTGAAAGCATAGTATTTTTTATTTATTGTTGCCATGGTCACGTTGTCAACAAGGACACATAATTGATCGTAGCATAAAGAGTTGAGTTAAAGTCTCGGGGCTTGTCAGAGCACAGCTGATTCAGATTGGCCCCGTGATGACAGATGATAGAAAACTCTAAACTAAAGGTTAATGGCTGGGTTACTGTTTGTTTGAATCAAACTAAAGCCTTGGCTGCATTCTGTATAACTTTGAATAAGGCCTATGAGATCATGTTATACTGAACCATTATTAGCTGGGGGGTTTGAGCCCTGAATGCTGATTGGCTGACAGTCGTGGTATATCAGACCGTATACCACGGGTATGACAAAACATGTACTTTTACTGCTCTAATTATGTTGGTATACATTTTATAATAGCAATAAGGTACCTCGGGGGTTTGTGGTACAGTATATGTCCGGAACTCTGGCAGTCTCTATGGGGGTGCCACAGGGTTCAATTCTCGGGCCGACTCTTTTCTCTGTATATATCAATGATGTCGCTCTTGCTGCTGGTGTTTCTCTGATCCACCTCTACGCAGACGACACCATTCACAACTGACCCTTCTTTGGACACTATGTTAACAAACCTCCAAACGCGCTTCAGTGCCATACAACACTCCTTCTGTAGCCTCCAACTGCTCTTAAATGATAGTGAAACTAAATGCATGCTCTTCAACCGATTGCTGCCCGCACCCGCCCGCCCGACTAGCATCACTACTTTGGACGGTTCTGACTTAGAATATGTGGACAACTACAAATACCTAGGTGTCTGGTAAGACTGTAAACTCTCCTTCCAGACTCACATTACCAATCTAAAATTAAATCTAGAATCGGCTTCCTATTTCGCAATAAAGCCTCCTTCACTCATGCTACCAAACATACCCTCATAAAACTGACTATCCTACCGATACTTGACTTTGGTGACGTCATTTACAAAATAGCCTCCAGCACTCTACTCAGAAAATTGGATGTAGTCTATCACGTGCCCTCCGTTTTGTCACCAAAGCCCCATATATTACCCACCACTGCGACCTGTATGCTCTCGTTGGCTGGCCCTCGCTACATATCCATCGCCAAACCCACTGGCTCCAGGTCATCTATAAGTCTTTGCTAGGTAAAGCCCCGCCTTATCTCAGCTCACTGGTCACCATAGTAACACCCACCCGTAGCACGCGCTGCAGCAGATATATTTCACGGGTCATCCCCAAAGCCAACACCTCGTTTGGCCGCCTTTCCTTCCAGTTCTCTGCTGCCAATGACTGGAATTAATTGCAAAAATCACTGAAACCGGAGACCTATATCTCCCTCACTAACCATAAGCATCAGCTGTCAGAGCAGTTTACCGATCACTGCACCTGTTCATAGACATCTGTAAATAGCCCACCCAACTACCTCATCCCCATATTGTTATTTCTTTTGGTCTTTTGCACCCCAGTATCTCTACTTGCACATCATCATCTGCACATCTCTCACTCCAATGTTAATGCTAAATTGTAATTATTTAACCACTATGGCCTATTTATTGCCTGATCTCCCTAATGTGTGTGGTGGCAACCAGGTGAGGAGTACAAAGACAAGTGTGTCTTGCCTACAGTCAAGCATGGTGGTGGGAGTGTCATGGTCTGGGGCTGCATGAGTGCTGCCGGCAGTTCATTGAGGGAACCATGAATGCCAACATCTACTGTGACATACTGAAGCAGAGCATGATCCCCTCCCTTCGGAGACTGGGCCGCAGGGCAGTATTCCAACATGATAACGACCCCAAACACACCTCCAAGACGACCACTGCCTTGCTAAAGAAACTGAGGGTAAAGGTGATGGACTGGCAAAGCATGTCTCAAAAGTGTCATTTCTTCAGTATTGTCACATGAAAAGATATACTCAAATATTTACAAAAATGTGAGGGGTGTACTCACTTTTGTGATATTCTGTTTTCCCAAGGCCAAGGGCTGTATCCAGGCACTCCGTGTTGCGTTGTGCATAAGAACATGCCTTATCTGTCGTATATTGGCCATATACCACACCCCCTCTTGCCTTATTGCTTAATTATACTGTCACATGCGGTAGAGTAAAGTAGTCGAGGACAAATAACTACTTTCTGCTGGTAGTGAGGAAGGATACTTCTCTCTCTCTCTACCTGACCTGTTCCCACTCCCTATCACCTTGCTGTAGGCTATGAATAGTGATTTCCTGACATGGTCCTCCAGTGGTGGTGTGTAATGGAAGGGTTGTGTGTTGAAATGCACTGTGATTAGAAGGATTCAGGGGCCTGTATTTACTTTGGGTCCAGTCATCCAGTTCATGGTCCAGAGGGGTTAGGGGGCACAGCTGAGGAATGACTGGGGAATAGGGGTCTCTAACACACACACACACACACACACACACACACACACACACACACACACACACACACACACGCACAGGATGATTGGGGAATAGGGGCTCTCTTGCACACACACACACACACATACACACACACACACAGGATGACTGGGGAATACGGTGTCAGGCCACGCTAGGTGTTGAAAAAAGCTTCATGCACCTGAATGCACCACTGCATCCTAATAACTCAGCCGCTGAAAACCTGCTTTGCTCTCACTCAGCAGCTGTGAAGGGCAGACACCTGGCTTTTCTCTGTGTGTGTGTGTGTGTGTGTGTGTGTGTGTGTGTGTGTGTGTGTGTGTGTGTGTGTGTGTGTGTGTGTGTGTTTGTGTGTTTGCGTGTGTGTGTGTGTGTGTGTGTGTTTGCGTGTGTGCAGAGCAATACTTTCATCAGTAGTGTTATAGGGGTCTTGGAGCATGGGTCCCAGGGTTGATTGCTCCTGTTGTTTGCATTATTTCCCATAATAGACCAGCCATGGCTATATCTGCAAGACACACATGCGTACACACACACACTCACACACGACAGCACATGATGAAGGCTTCATATCCCTCACAGATCACACTTTTCATCATTCATTCAATAACACCCCTCAAATGTATTCACAGTATTGAACAAAGAAATGTCATAGCAGTACTCCATGCCTCTTTGTTTTATCATTTGCCAAACTTTTATTGGTTTTAAATTAAATGCTTTTTTCATCTTCAGAGCGATACTAGTGGCTGCAGATTCCTCTGCACACGCTAGTGGTTAGTATGCATGAGCGGTCCTGATATTAGGTGAAATCGTTTTCATATTCAAGACAAGGTCTCTTCCTGTCCGTCACAACGAACCATATTCTGTCATGCACAGAGAAATATCATTACTGTCTTTTTTGATGTCGCAGGTGTTTTCCCTCCGACCTCTCGTTCCCCTTCACTCCCGTTCACTTATCTGTCTGAAAGAAAGGAAGAAAAGAAATAGCAATTTGTAATGACCTTAGTTAGCAAAAGCCTTTGATTTTTACGCCTGTCCTTTTAAAATTCTCCTTCCATAAACATTCGTAGAGAAGGGAGAATAAATTGGGTTTTGACACCCGTTTTGGTCGAACCGTTTTGTCTTCCAGTCAGTGGGTTTTAAACAGGTTTCACCCCCAAAGCAGTGTGAACACACTGAGACTAAACGCAAATTTGAATCTCTCCTTTCTTTGAAAATGAACTCTTAACAAAACATCCCACAGAACATCAGATCACATAATGTATAGGTTGGACCTCAAACGCCTGACGAGATCATCTTCTAAAGATGCACGGTGTGGACGTCAAAGGGAAAACGCTGTTGTTTGAGCGTACAATTGATACCTGGTGTTTTCAAAGTAGCTTTGATCCTGGTTCTCACACAGAGAGAGCTTATGACTGTGACAGCGAATTAGCGTCCATCTCCTAGACAGTAAGGAAAAATTGCAATGACAGCCACAATAAGATATGACACACACTCATCTCATCTCGCCCTCTTTTTTTCTTCTCATCTCTCTCTCTCTCTCTCTCCATATTGTTTCTTCTCTACCTATCCACCACCCTCCCCCTCTCCTTATAGAAGTCAGAAGAAGAGGACCTGGTGTTGACCCCAGATGGTACCAGGGAGTTCCTGACCTTTGAGATCCCTCTGAGTGACTCGGGGTCGGCAGGTCTGGGGGTCAGCGTCAAGGGAAACCGCTCCAAGGAAAACCACGCCGACTTGGGCATCTTTGTCAAGTCCATCATCAACGGAGGGGCCGCCTGCAAGGTGAGGATCACACATCCTTGTGTTCCATGGTTGACACATATACATGATAAATAAACCCTAATAAATGACCATTCAAATGTTTACTTTTGAGTTATTTAGCAGACACTCTTATCCAGAGCAACTTTCAATGAGCAATTAGGGTTAAGTGCCTTGCTCAAGGGCACACCAGCAGATTTTTCACTGGGATTCGAACCAGTGACCACTAGGCTACCAATGTCTGCGCTCCTCAAAGAAAATGCTCATGAGCTGAAGTAACAATGAATAATGACTGTATTCGACTTCTGTTATGTATTGTCCTGTATTATCTAGTCTCCAATAGTTAGTTCATTACTCTGATTCACTTAAAGAAATTGTCAAGATTACATGTCTTTATCGTTACGCGTTGTAAAACAGGTCAATTTACACATATATATATATATATATCACACCCTTCTCATTTGTGTGGTTGATCAGGATGGCCGACTGAGAGTCAACGACCAGCTGATTGCCGTCAATGGCGAGTCGTTGCTAGGGACGCCCAACCAGGATGCCATGGAAATGCTTCGCCTGTCCATGTCGACGGAGGGCAACAAACGAGGGATGATCCAACTCATCGTTGCCAGGAGGGTTGCCAAGAGCAACGAGGTAATGAATGCACCATTGTGAGACTCTAAGGTCATTCCCTGTGTGTGTGTGTGTGTGTGTGTGTGTGTGTGTGTGTGTGTGTGTGTGTGTGTGTGTGTGTGTGTGTGTGTGTGTGTGTGTGTTGTGTGTGTGTGTGTCAATTGGAGTCAATTCCATTTCAATTCCAGGCAATTCAGGAAGTACACTGAAATTAAAATTGAATTCAAAGCTTTTCAATGGGGAATTTGGTTTTCTCTCAGAATTGACTGGAATTGAAATTAAATGGACCTCAACCCTCGTGTGTATGAATGAAATGCTAGAGAACTAATTGTCTTTATCATGAAGAGCGGATGTTTTAATTGTTTGGCCTTAGCTGAGCTTCATAGGTTGATATTAGGGGTATTGGGAATGAAAGAGTTGATCTCTTTCCCCCTCTCCTTTACTGCTTGTGCTGCTTGACTCGTCAGACAGACGAGTGGAGTGTGTTTGAACGAGAGAGGGATGAGAGAGGGATTGATGGATGGACCACTTGTCTGCTTTGAATGATAAACAAGGGCCTTGAATGATAAACAATGGCTTTATGATTGACTTTTACCTTGCCACCTATCTCTGTCTATCGCCCTCCTTTTCTTATCTCTGTCTATCGTCCTCCTTTTCTTATCTCTGTCTATCGCCCTCCTTCTTTTCTTATCTCTGTCTATCGTCCTCCTTTTCTTATCTCTGTCTATCGCCCTCCTTTTCTTATCTCTGTCTATCGTCCTCCTTTTCTTATCTCTGTCTATCGCCCTCCTTTTCTTATCTCTGTCTATCGCCCTCCTTTTCTTATCTCTGTCTATCGCCCTCCTTTTCTTACCTCTGTTTATCGCCCTCCTTTTCTTCTCTGTCTATCGCCCTCCTTTTCTTATCTCTGTCTATCACCCTCCTTTTCTTACCTCTGTTTATCGCCCTCCTTTTCTTATCTCTGTCTATCGCCCTCCTTTTCTTATCTCTGTCTATCGTCCTCCTTTTCTTATCTCTGTCTATCGTCCTCCTTTTCCTATCTCTGTCTATCGCCCTCCTTTTCTTATCTCTGTCTATCGTCCTCCTTTTCTTATCTCTGTCTATCGCCCTCCTTTTCTTATCTCTGTCTATCGCCCTCCTTTTCTTACCTCTGTTTATCGCCCTCCTTTTCTTACCTCTGTTTATCGCCCTCCTTTTCTTACCTCTGTTTATCGCCCTCCTTTTCTTACCTCTGTTTATCGCCCTCCTTTTCTTACCTCTGTTTATCGCCCTCCTTTTCTTACCTCTGTTTATCGCCCTCCTTTTCTTACCTCTGTTTATCGCCCTCCTTTTCTTACCTCTGTTTATCGCCCTCCTTTTCTTACCTCTGTTTATCGCCCTCCTTTTCTTACCTCTGTTTATCTCCCTCCTTTTCTTACCTCTGTTTATCGCCCTCCTTTTCTTACCTCTGTCTATCGCCCTTCTTTTCTTATCTCTGTCTTACGCCCTCCTTTCCTTGGTTTGGTTCTTTGAGATAGCCAGAGAGACACCTTCAGGAGCTCTACTACCACCATGCAAATCTTCACAGCAAAGATCCAATTTTGATAATCTAACTCTTCTCTGCTTTCGGACCCATTGCATATGGTTGACTTAACAATGTGGGGCGCTATGATATGGCGAGAGCCACTTCATTGGTGGATGATTGGCAGACAGAGGCAGACACAGCCCACCACAATGTGCAGATTGGAAGGTTGGACTTTGAGAAAGAAAGTGAATTAAAGTGAGGAGTTGTTATCAGGCTGAAGCAGAAGTTGAGAGGATCGAAAGCAATTCAACATGTGGAATGCCCTAGCCCAGATATGGTTTTGATAGGTGCTGCTGGCTTTCGGAAATATCAAAAAAGATCAAGTCCCGTCACTCAACCCTGAATCTATTTATGTTTCTCTATTAACCAGCAGTCGAGCTGCTCTCATAACATCTTAAAAAATGAATTTATCTTTCAGAATACATTTCATTGGCTTTGAAGTGTTGAAGCAAATATATTATGTTGGTATCTATGGGGAGATGAATTGATATGGGAATGGGCTGATTATGGAGATGAGCTGGTTTTATTCAGCGGTGAAGTACTCGTCGTTGAAGTGTGTGTGCGTGTTTGTTTTGTGTGTGTGTTCCAATCCCCTGCAGCCTCTGATTCGAGATCAGCTTTGATTAGTGTTGGTGTGAGGATGATTGGTGCCTCTGTCCTGTGGTCCTTGAGCAGACTTCCTGCTGGGACACTCTTCCCTCATCTGCCCTTCGTCTGTCCCCCCCACGCACACACACACACACACATTCCCCCTCACCCCCCTAACCCTTCTCCCACTCACTTTCCCTGGCCAAGGACACTTGTCCCTCCTGGGCCCTCCAAGATCCAAGGTCGCTCCTATCAGTCCAGCCAGTCAAGATTCAAGTTTTAATGTCATGTGCACAGTGTAATACCTTTCTTGGAAGATCAAAACCAAACAATGCAGTAATCAATATCAATGTAGTACTAAACATAACACAAGGTAGAACAAAAACACACAAGAAATACAACATAAAAAATGACAACTATATAAAGGGTCAGTCAGTTCCAGTACCATATTTACGATGTGCAGGGATACTGGAGTGATAGAGGTAGATAAGTACAGTACCAGTCAAAAGTTTGGACACACCTACTCATTCCATGGTTTTCTTTATTTTTGCTATTTTCTACATTGAAGAATAACTATGAAAGATTAAATAACACACAACCATGTGGTAACCAAAAAAGTGTTAAACAAATATATATATTTGTTTTAGATTCTTCAAAGTAGCCACCCTTTGCCTTGATGACAACTTTGAACATTATAGGCATTATCTCAACCAGCTTCATGAGGTAGTCACCTGGAATGCATTTCAATTAACAGGTGTGCATTGTTAAAAGTTAATTATTAGAATTTCTTTCCTTCTGAATGCATTTGAGCCAATCAGTTGTGTTGTGACATGGTAGGGGTGGTATACAGAACATTGCCCTATTTGCTAAAAGACCAAGTCCATATTATGGCAAGAATAGCTCAAGTAAGCAAGAGAAATGACAGTTCATCATTACTTTAAGACATGAAGGTCAGTCAATACGGAAAATTTCAAGAACATTGAAAGTTTCTTCAAGTGGAATCGCAAAAACCATCAAGCACTATGATGAAACTGGCTCTCATGAGGACCACTACAGGAAAGGAAGACCCAGAGTTACCTCTGCTGCAGAGGACAAGTTAATTAGAGTAACCAGCCTCAGAAATTGCAGCCCAAATAAATGCTTCAGAGTTCAAGTAACAGACACATCTCAACATCAACTTTTCAGAGGAGACTGCGTGAATCAGGCCTTCATGGTCGAATTGCTGCAGAGACTTGAAGAAATGTGAAGAAACACAAGCAATGGACATTAGACCAGTGGAAATCTGTATTTTGGTCTGATGAGTCCAAATTTGAGATTTTTGGTGGCGACACTGTCTGTGATTTATTTAGAATTCTTGGCACACTTAACCAGCATGAATACAACAGTATTCTGCAGTGATACGCCATCCCATCTGGTTTGTGCTTAGTCAGATTATCATTTGTTTTTCAACAGGACAATGACCCAACCTACCTCCAGGCTGTGTAAGGGCTATTTGACCAATAAGGAGAGTGATGGAGTGCTACATAAGATGACCTGGTCTCCACAATCACCCAATTACAACCCAATTGAGATAGTTTGGGGAGAGTTTGATCGCAGAGTGAAGGAAAATCAGCCAAAAAGTGCTCAGCATATGTGAGAACTCCTTCAAGACTGAGAGAATGCCAAGAGTGAGCAAAGCTGTCATCAAGGCAAAGGGTGGCTACTTTGAAGAATCTCAAATATAAAATATATTTTGATTTGTTTAACACTTTTTTGGTTTCAACATGATTCCGTATGAGTTATTTCATAGTTTTGGTGTCTTCACTATTATATTCTACAATGTAGAAAACAGTAAAAAAATCAAGAAAAACCATTGATTGAGTAGGTGTCTCCAAACTTTTGACTGGTACTGTTTATCATCATTACCAAGTGCCTCTCACATTGTAACCTCTTCAAAAAGTTCTACATCTGCACCATCAAGAGCATCTTCACTGGCTGCATCCCCGCTTGGTATGGCAACTGCTCAGCATCCGACCGCAAGGCGCTAGAGGTTAGTGTGTACAGCCCAGGACATCACTGGGACCAAGCTCTCTGTCATCCAGGACCTCTATACCAGGCAGTGTCACAGGAAGGCCCTAAAAATTGTCAGACTCCAGCCACCCAAGTCACAGTCTTACCTCTCTGCTACTGCACGGCAAGTGCTACCGGAGCCCCAAGTCTGGGACCAAAAAGCTCCTGAACAGCTTCTACCCCAAAGCCATAAGACTGCTGAACAGTTAATCAAATGACTCCCTGGACTTTCTGCTTTTCACCCCCCTACCTACATGAACATAGTACTTCAATCAATCACCTAATCAAACCTACATGTACATATTACCTCAATCAATCACCTAATTAAACCTACATGAACATAGTACTTCAATCAATCACCTAATCAAACCTACATGTACATATTACCTCAATCAATCACCCCAACTACCTCGTCCCCCAGTACACTGACTCGGGACCGGTACTCCTTGTGTACAGTATAGCCTGTATATAGCCTTGTTATTGTTATTTTATCGTGTTACTATTTTATTTTTTATTTATTTGCTAATTTTCTTACTTTTAACCGCATTGTTGGGAAAGGGCTCGGCTCGTAAGTAAGGATTTCACGGTGAAGTCTGCACTTTTTGTATTTGGCGCATGTGACATTTGAATGGATTACAAAATAGAACTTGTTCTAGAACAGTCACTTCAGTCATTGCATAGTTCCGACTGATAACTAGGACTGGCACATAGTTGAGGGAGTGTACTTCTGACCCATATACAGTATTAAAGTAATGTGATTGGTCATTGGGAATTTATGTTTGACGCATTATAATTGAATCAATGCTTCAGAGACTATGGAAGCATCCCAAATGCCACCCTATTCCCTCTGTAGGGGGAATTTTGACCACAGCTCTGAGCCCTGGTCCAAATAACTGCACTACATAGGGAATAGGGTGCCATTTGGGATGCTGACTTTGTAATTTCCTTCTATTAATATATTGTCACGTGTTCAACGCGATTACATTCTTGGAAAGTCAATTCAATTAATTTTTATCAGGACTGTAAAATGTACTCATCCTATTCATGTTCCTTTGGTATTAATTATGCCATTTTATAACGACGTGTGTCATCACGTCAGCAAATAAAAACAGATTGAATTAATTGAGCTTTGCATGACCTTTATTCCAAGTCACAAATGGAAGTCAATATTCAGTATAATAAAGTTGTGAAAAGTTTTTATATCACATGGATGAGCTTTCTGTTATTAGCATGTAATACTTGCATCTTCAGTTTCATTTACACACCAGGACAACAGAGCCACTGCAGTCTCTCTCTCTCTGTGTGTGTGTGTGTGTGTGTGTGTGTGTGTGTGTGTGTGTGTGTGTGTGTGTGTGTGTGTGTGTGTGTGTGTGTGTGTGTGTGTGTGTGTGTGTGTGTGTGTGTGTGTGTGTGTGTGTGTGTGTGTGTGCGTGCGTGCATTTAGTTTGTGCGTGCCTGTGTGCGGGCGGGCTTTTCTGTGTCATCAAAGCATTCTTTTTTTTTTTGCAAAGCCCTCATGCGTTTGGCTTTGCTCATATAAATGAATGTATATCCTCATATTATCATGCTTATCCATTAATCATAATCTTCCTCAGAAAGCGACAGTCAGAGCTGACGTCAACGTGTCTCTGAGAAAGGCTTGTTGTTGTTGTTCACCTCAAGTTAAAACTTGTCTGAAAGTATTCAGTCCATGTGACGGAGAGGCTTGTGAGAGTCATTTTCCATTGCCTCCAGCGTAATTTGGCGGGAAATCAGAGCTGCTGACTGAAGTCTGGGATTGGCACCAGCACAAACACATTTGTGAGGGGCGGTAGGGTATTGTGTGTGTGCATGTGCGTTCTTTTTATTTTGGGTTTGTTGCCTGCTGCTTTTGAGTCGAGAAAGGTCTGATTCCTATTTAGATATGTTTTGCCTTCCAGAACTATAAACAGACTCATTTATTTAAAAAAATGCTTTCCAGTTCTTCGCGGTGCCAAACTTTTTGTAGCTGATGTGAAGTGTACCACAGCGAATGTGTGTGCATCCATGCGTGCATCCGTGTGTGTGCACTCACTGATGTGTCGGTGAGCTGGCGACCTGCAACACTCTGCCTTCCCCTTCCTGGTCAGCTTTCTTTTGTCGTTGTTTTGTGCGACACTAAATCACTACAGTGGTCATAACAGCTTACCAAGCCAGCCTCATCAAGGTGCTTTACAAGCCAAACTTGACAAAAGTCTGCCAAAAGCAACCACAGCCGGCCCGCTCATTAGGCAGGATTATGCGGCCACCTATGGCGGCAGATTGACGACGGCGGCCTTTTCTGAGCTCAACTGACCAAGACACACCTCCAACAACAACACATAACACCTCTCCGGGGTGCTTCTGTCCGAATAATTATCTAACATAAATCATATAGAAGATATAGCATATGGTGGAAAGAGTATGTGGCCTTCTCTGTAGCCTACAGCCTGAAGATCAAATGTAATGACAATGTAATGAGACTTTTTACATCTTGCAGGTTTCTCTGATCAAATAGCCTCACCTAAAATGGCACCCAATCAAACAGAAAAATGCGCTGACATGTTGACAAACAACATCTTCTTTAAACAGGACAGGTCAAAGTCAAATGGACAATCAGGATATTCCCAACTGCTGTCCAGGAGTTTCATCCCGTGGGCTAAATTGTCATGATCAGTGGTTTCAACTTTTCATCCATACATTTTTTGATCAGCTGATCATAGTGAAAAAATAACATTCTGCTGCAGTTCCTGCTATGTAAACACATTGCAAATAGGCTCAGGATACCTCCTCCTGATGGGTAGCTGATATTCAGAGCTTAAATAGCCCAAGTTGATTAGTCACAGGAATCAGGACTAATAAAGCCAACTCAACGGCCTGTTTTTACAAACAGCTGGGCCTACCGCATGGATGGACAGTCATAAACATGCCGACATGGTAGGCTACACTCCAGTAAACACGGACCGACGCCAACGTCTTTTGGACATCTTTGTACGGTCCGTACCGCCCATCTTTTTTATTGGTGTTTTACAAACTCTAGGCCTAGATGGGCATTCCTAAAATGATATTTCAGCTGACACTGTAGGCCAGGGGTAGGCAACTCCAGTCCTCTGGGGACTGATTGGTGTCACGCTTTTCCCCCAGCCCCAGCTAACACAACTGACACCAATAATCAACAAATCATGATGTTAAGTTTAGAAAGCAATTTGTTTCATCGGATGTGTTGACTAGGAATGGGGGAAAAGTGTGACACCGCTTCGGCCCCTGAGGACTAGAGTTGCCCATCCCTGCTGTAGGCAGTAAGCACGGACTGACGCTGACTCCTTTTGGACATCTTTTTTTGGTCCTGTCCGGACCAGCCTTGATTTTTTTTGTGGGGTGGGCATTCTATGTTTTGTTTTCTATGTTTCTTTATTTCTATGTGTTGGCCGGGTATGGTTCTCAGTCAAGGACAGCTGTCTATCTCGGTCTCTGATTGGGAATCATACTTAGGTAGCCCTTTTTCCCTCCTTTCAGTGTGGGTAGTTATCTTTGTTAGTGGCACTTAGCCCTGTAAGCTTCACGGTTGTTTTCTTAGTTTGTTGTTTTGTTGCCGTCATATTCTAAAATAAAAGGAATATGTACGCTCACCACGCTGCACTTTGGTCCACTTCTTTTGACGGCCGTGACAGTAGGCCTTGAAATACATACATACATTGACATATTTATGTCAAATAGCCTATCAGAAGCTTCTAAAGCCATGACATACATTTCTGGAATTTCCCAAGCTGTTTAAAGGCACAGTCAACTTAGTGTTAATCTTCTTACCCACTGGAATTGTGATACAGTGAATTATAAGTGAAATCATCTGTCTGTAAACAATTGTTGGAAAAATGACTTGTGTCACCCACAAAGTAGATGTCCTAACCGACTTGCCAAAGCTATAGTTTGTTGACAAGAAATTTGTGGAGTGGTTGAAAAATGAGTTTGAATGACGCCAACCTAAGTGTCTGTAAACTTCCAACTTCAACTGTACCTATTTTCAACTTTCTTTCAGAACTGAATATTAACCTTATTTAAACGCCTAGAAAATATGACTTTTCACCTTTAATTCAGAACCTAAATTGAACCTAGCTTAAATATCTGGAAAAATATGTATTTTTGACATATTTTCAATGTAATTTTGCTTACTTGGGACTATACTTGTAGGGACAGCCATTTTTTGACCTCGCCTATGGCGGCAGAACGGCCAGGACCTGCCCTGACCAGCACACTTTTAGAGTTAAGGCAGCCTTCATATTATGTTAACAATATGTTCTCTACATCTCACCTGTTCTGCTCTGTGCTACGTTTTACTTATGGTACCATCCATATTGTACTATTTTTAAACTGCAGTATTTAAAATAGGCACGCCCACAGAATGGGACGTGTTGCTTATGTAAATTAATGAAGTGGAACATACAGCCTTAGGATGCTACTCTACCCTCTCTCCCCAATTGTTTCATTTCATTTATTGAAATGAAGATATTTCTATTTCCAACTTTCACTTTCTTTAGTTTCTGCGTGTCTCAGCAGAGTCCAGTGTCCCTGGAGGCAGAACATAAAAAATATATGTAAAGCATTTCCTTCTCTTGACCACATGAAAGCCTTTCGGAAACACTACTCTTTCTCTCAATTATGTAAATATCATTTGGAAGAAGAAACTGCTACACTGGCCTATTCTATTCAAACGACCCGAGTGACGCATTGTGGGTAATCGCTAGGCTATACCCCACACCCTCTGTAAGCTGAGTCATGTTGAGTAAGCACAAAATGATAAAAAATATATATATATGTATTTTGAAAGGGAGAGAATCAAGGAAGCACTAGCTGAACTTAACTAAGATCATTTTTTTGTTAACGTGTGCCCCATTGAACATTAAATCAGTTAGGATTGTACACCAAATGAGTCCGTGTACAAAGCATTGGACAAAGCTTTGGCCTCTCTACCTTTTGAAGGCTATGAGGAGCTTCACTTACTGGTCAAGACCAGTCAGGTCCACTGGGAAGCACTGGGCCATCATCTGATAATGGGAGGATTCAGATGCCCTCTGCATTATAGATGAGCTACAGTACAGCAAGTGTGCGTCCCAAACAGCACCCTATTCTACATACAGTGCACTATAAAGGGAATAGGATGCCATTTTGAATGCAGCCCCACCACATCAGGGTAGAATGGGAGACCTAGCTACTCTGCTCCTATCATGTGGCCTCATGTCATACATGAAGAAATAGAGGACAGGATACCTGCTGAAGAAGCCTTGTTCCTTCCACCATGTTGCTGTGTATTACAGATACTGAACAGAATACATTTGAGCTTACATTGTAGAGGGGAGCTAATGGAAAAGGGCCCTTTACGTAACAGGACATGAACTGCCCCTTTCTGCATACCAATGACTGTCCAGACATGTCCAGATGGGATTCAGCACGAGATCGTTGATGTGAGTTGACATTGTGAAGGAGGTGGCTTGGCTAACAGAAGAACCGCGGCCCTGTAGACAAGAGGAGAGCAGGCTTGATCAATATGGCTTCAGAGAGAGATCAATCAGTCTGAATCTGCCTGGCACAGTAAACTATGGTTTTATTAGCATTGAGCTGACCGTCCATCCGCTACGGATGGGGATGGGGACACAGTCTTACGACACTAATGCATTTAGATGCGTTCCCCAAAGAAAAGGGGGGAATATAGAGAGATGGAGGTAGAGAAAGAAAGAGAAAGAAAAGAGAGAGGTAGATTTGCGTCTGACCTTTCCCTTAACGCTGTAATGTAATGTTATAGGGAGGGATTGAGGCCCCATTAGATGATGACATGGGGATCATGACAACCACTTAGCGTGATGTCATAGTAGATCAGAATGATTCATGTTGGAGGATAACAGTAGGAGAAGGGAGGGAGTGTTGCATGATGGGAGATGACTCTTTATTATGAACTGGGTAAATGTGGGAAAGTAGATAGTGGAACTACAGAAACACAACTCTGCACCTCCTGCAGGGCCATTCAACCGCAGCTGGTACCAGCAGACTAACTAATTTAGGACCAGCGACGGAAACTCAATTGGTCCAATTCAGAGAATAATTTATTGAATCAGGTGGTTTAGTGGTGTAGCTGAGTGCAATGGCGGACTGTATGGGTAACGTGTTATATTAGCTCTCAGTTCAGCTCATTTCAGTTCAACTCTGTTCCGTATGAACTCAAAAGGGGTTATTCTATTAATTCTTTACCATGATCACTTTGAACACACACGCGCACACACACAAATTTGTATTTTATTTTTAAGACATGTATACAACTTTTCATACCACCTGAACACTGTTTATTTCCCTTAAACTCGCTCTCTGACAACTTGTACCCAGCTATAGTCACATACAGTACAATGTTTACAATCAATACAGACAGGGGGAATGGCAATCTCCTGGAAACACGGCCAGTGGTATTGAATGCAGCAGAGGTAGAAATGGAGAGAGGGAACACCTGGGAGGATAAGGCTTGAGGCAGATGAAGGGATGAGGGGAAGCTAATGAGACGGAGGTAGCCACTGGAGACTTAGGTTGGTAGGTGTGTTGGTTGGTTGGTCCAAAGGTGGGCAGGATGCTGCAGTTTAAAGACTGTAATTACTAACAGCATCAATGGGTAAAGTTGACTGGATGATGGCCACATGAACAGGCTAAGGGCTAACCGTAAAACCATACATGTACAGGCTAAGGGCTAACCGTAAAACCATACATGTACAGGCTAAGGGCTAACCGTAAAACCATACGTGTACAGGCTAAGGGCTAACCGTAAAACCATACATGTACAGGCTAAGGGCTAACCGTAAAACCATACGTGTACAGGCTAAGGGCTAACCGTAAAACCATACATGTACAGGCTAAGGGCTAACCGTAAAACCATACATGTACAGGCTAAGGGCTAACCGTAAAACCATACATGTACAGGCTAAGGGCTAACCGTAAAACCATACACATGTAAACCAGGCTAAGGGCTAACCGTAAAACCATACATGTACAGGCTATAACCGTAAATACATGTACAGGCTAAGGGCTAACCGTATAACCATACATGTACAGGCTAAGGGCTAACCGTAAAACCATGTACAGGCGTACAGAACAGGCTAAGGGCTAACCGTAAAACCATACATGAACAGGCTAAGGGCTAACCGTACAAAACCACCGTAAAACATGTACAGGCTAAGGGCTAACCGTAAAACCATACATGTACAGGCTAAGGGCTAACCGTAAAACCATACATGTACAGGCTAAGGGCTAACCGTATAACCATACATGTACAGGCTAAGGGCTAACCGTAAAACCATACATGAACAGGCTAAGGGCTAACCGTAAAACCATACATGAACAGGCTAAGGGCTAACCGTAAAACCATACATGTACAGGCAAGGACGTTAGAGTAACACGCTGCCTTGTCATCAAGGGGCAACTTTTCCCTGTCTGTGCATGTGTGTTCCGTCTGTCATCCGGTGGGAATTTGGTGAACTCCCGACGAAGCTCACTGTGGGCGAATCAGTAGCCTTCCTTCACAGCCGGATAATCCAGTCTGGAAATGAGTAGATTAAGAGAGATTAAGAGATGGTGAGAGCTGCTGGTAATACCACTAAAAAGCACACTGGTTTACTCATTCACTCAAACTCCCCCTCACACATACACATACAAACACACTTGTGCACAGACTCCTTTATGCAGGCACGTACACACACACACACCCATTCACACAAATGCGCACGCAGACAGACAGACACACTCGCATGCACCTCCCCCCAGACTAGCTACTGTACATATGAAGCCTGTTTAATCAATTCTCAGTCTCTCTGTCCTCTATGACGCCTGTCCGTACGTTATTCATTAGCTCTGAGAAGTGGGCCCTTTTCTCAGCCTGTGACTGTGTTTTTATAAGCCTACCAGACCGCACTCTCACCAGATTGAAAAACAAGAGAGTGAAACCAATACAATACGTCCTCTGTTGTACCAGTGAAACCTTCTTGAGTCCAATTCATCCTGGACCGGGCTTTATTAGAAAGGATTGTAATTGCGTTAACCCCTTCCTTTGCGCGCCGCCGCCAATCATTCCATTTGCTGTGCGCTTATCAAGCCGAGGCTAGATAAAGTCCTCAGCTCCCAACTTCATTAAAGTTCATTTATATTAAACAGACCGACCATGATAAGTCTCTTCCCTCGCCTGACCCAGCCGTCACCATATAGACCCGGCACGGCTGTGCTACCCCAGCAGACTACAGAGCTGACCCAACGGCACTGGTCTGGTCCTGTAGACAGCACGGGGCTTCCTCTGCAATCCTCTCACATTTGTTTCTCTATTTGTTTTCTTGAAGAATCTCCTCTTCTCTGGTTTCTGTTGCTTTTGGCCCGTGGTCAGTGATGATACATCCATATTTGCAGGTCTGGGGTCAGTTCAGAGCTTGGTTCCTCTCTCTTTTGTGCTCTCTCTCTCTCTTGCTTCTCTCTCTCTCTTGCTTCTCTCTCTCTCTTGCTTCTCTCTCTCTCTTGCTTCTCTCTCTCCCTTGCTTCTCTCTCACTCACTCGCCTCACTCTCTCGCTTCACTCTCTCGCTTCACTCTCTCGCTTCCGTCTGTGTGTGTCTCTCTCTCTCTTTCTCGCTCTCTCTCTCTCTGCTTGGAATGAATCTGTAACAGATCTGTTGGAGGGCCAACTCGTACTGTATTCCCTGGGCATAAAGAATCAACTCTGTGTGTGTTTGCGCATGCGTGTGTGTGTGTTGGTGAAACAGGGCCCGGCTGTTGTCTTTGGAACAGGCTCTGTTCTCTAACCAGTCACACGTGGTTCCCTCACAGGTGACTGCCAAACAATGCTACAGTATTTTCTACCTCTATTTTTTCTCCTTCTCTCTTTCTCTCATATGTTTGTGGGAAATGTTCTTTTATTCTCTGGGGCCATAATGCATCACAGAACATTCCCACCATAGCCTGTACAGTTTAACACTGTTTGTGTTCTAAATGACACCCTATTCCCTACATAGTGCACCACTTTTGACCAGAGCCCTATGGGTCCTGATCAACAGTAACACACTATATATGGAAAAGGGAGCCATTTGGGACACAGCGTGTTGACAAGGACAGAATGGTTGTAGGGGAGAGTGGGGTAAGTTGAGCCAAAGGCATAAGTTGATGCTCCCTTTTTTTTAGGGAGCCATACACAAAAAGTCTCATTTGACCACATATTTAGGAAGAGGTCATCATTCCATGGAGTCTGTGAAGGAAGAAACCACATGGAAAAAGTGGTAAGCAAGTTAGGTCCAAAAAAACAGATTTTCACCAAGTCAAATGAATCTATTACGTTAGAGGTTTCATGATGCTAAGTAGATCATTTTAAGATTGTTCTATACATCAGTTTATACTCAATTTACCCCATACCCAGCCAAGAGACCACTTGTTTAGACAAGCTATGTTTTCAAAACTGTAATGTTTACACGAAGTAGGATTATTTCCAGGGATGCACAACACTCTGAAATATATATAGATATCTTTGTTAGAAAGAATACTATATTTCCATTGACGGAGTGATGCTGAATATATAACGTTTCTCAACTTACCCCACTCCTCCCTAACATTGATGACTGGAAACACAAGACTCGTGAAGTCTAGTGTTTCTTATTAGGTCCAAGCTAAAACCCTACAATGTCATTTCTTAACTGTCACTCAGTAATAGGGTTGTGGTAAAAGTGACACGTGTATCGAGTGGACGGTTCGCCCAACAATCAATGTCGCAATACATTGACCACCGAGCAAAAGTAGTTTGCCATTAAATGAGGCCCACTGGATGAGGCAGCTGTGTTTACAGCTATGGGAAATCTATGCTGCTTCATCTGACTGGGAGCACTGCCTTGTCTGTTGACTGGAAGATGAAACCGCCTTTGGTACTGGTTCCTACATGCAAACCCGTGAAAGATTGTATTGTATGTTTGAAGTGGCTGTGGACAGACTGAACCTTGTTTGAGACTTGAGACTTGGTTTTGCATCAAGGGTTTGACGTTCTTCTCTCTTTCCCCTCCACTTAGTGACCTCTCTTCTCTCTCTGTCTCTCTTTAGGAGGTTCCAGGAAGCTCGCGGGTGGAGGAGCAGCCTCTGACAGACCCTCTGGACGACCATGAGCGCCACATCTCCCATTCCATGTTCGGGACCAGAGAGTCCATGGACGACCAGCCCTCCATGCCGCCACGCAATGTCATGATGGTACCGCGCATGATGGGTGAGTCACCTGAACTCCTGGTGGTATTCGCAGAAATGCGTTGGTATAAACTACATGGTATAATGTTTGTCTTTGAAGCAAACTGCCGTTGGCCGAATGTCTTCTATGATAACATTCTAATTATTGCACCTTGATTGAAAGTGAGGTCGCGAGAGAGACGGCATTTATTTTTCTCTGAGTTAGCTGACCTCACACCTCTTCCATCTTCCTCATCCCTCCCGTCCACAGCCCTCCATCACCCTCTGATTATAATCAGGGGGGTTAATGTCATTTTTGGTTCATCACCCCTTCACTCTCAACCTGCACGATTGCACTCAGGACAATTCCCATTCCGTTCCAGGTCCAGTTTAGCTCCAGTTCTGCTAGTCAATTCAGTCCTTAACCAGTCACCTCCTGTCATCTCTGTATCGACCTCACTGCCATGGAGCCACGTTTTGACACAGCTGGAGGAGCCTGACACCCCCACCTGACCCCACCTCTTCACACTCCACAGTACACCCCCACTACCACCATTACCCCTCTCTCTTCCTTCTCTCCCATTTCCTGTCCTCCCCTCTGAGTTAGACCTAGCTACTCCAGCCTCTCCTCTCTTCCGCTCTCTTCCTCTGCTCTCTCCTCCTCTCTTCCTCTCCTCTCTCTCCGCTCTCTTCCTCTCCTCGATACCCTCCCCCTCTCTTCCTCTCCTCTCTCCCCCTCTCTTTCTCTAATCTCTCCCCCTCATCCTTACTTCTCACCCTCTCTTCCTCTACCTCTCCTCTCTTTCCCTCTCTTCCTTTGCTCTCTCCCCCTCTCTTCCTCTCCTCTTTCCCCCTCCTCCTTCTCCCCCCCTCTCTTCCTCTCCTCTCTCCCCTGCTCTTCCTCTCCTCACTCCCCCTCTCTACCTCTCCTCTTTCCCCCTCTATTTCTCTCCTCTCTCCCTCTATTCCTCTCCTCTCTTCCTTTTTCTTCCTCTCCTCTCTTCCCCTTTCTCAATATCCCCTACCTTTCATCCCTTCTTCTTCTCTGAGTAGACCTAGCTTTTCCAGCTCCCTCATCTCCATATTGTCAATAGTAGCAGTGCTTTCTCATCTCCAAATTGTCTATAGTAGCAGTGCTCTCTCATCTCCATGTCTACAGTAGCAGTGCTCTCTCATCTCCAAATTGTCTATAGTAGCAGTGCTCTCTCATCTCCATGTTGTCTACAGTAGCAGTGCTCTCTCATCTCCATGTCTACAGTAGCAGTGCTCTCTCATCTCCAAATTGTCTATAGTAGCAGTGCTCTCTCATCTCCATGTTGTCTACACTAGCAGTGCTCTCATCTCCATGTTGTCTACAGTAGCAGTGCTCTCTCATCTCCATGTTGTCTATAGGAGCAGTGCTCCCTCATATCCATATTGTCTACAGTAGCAGTGCTCTCTCATCTCCATATCTCCATATTGTCTACAGTAGCATTCCTCTCATCTCCATGTTGTCTACAGTAGCAGTGCTCTCTCATCTCCATGTTGTCTACAGTAGCAGTGCTCTCTCATCTCCATGTTGTCTACAGTAGCAGTGCTCTCTCATCTCCATGTTGTCTACAGTAGCAGTGCTCTCTCATCTCCATATTGTCTACAGTAGCAGTGCTCTCTCATCTCCATATCTCCATATTGTCTACAGTAACAGTGCTCTCATCTCCATGTTGTCTACAGTAGCATTGCTCTCTCATCTCCATGTTGTCTACAGTAGCAGTGCTCTCTCATCTCCATATTGTCTACAGTAGCAGTGCTCTCATCTCCATGTTGTCTACAGTAGCAGTGCTCTCTCATCTCCATATTGTCTACAGTAGCAGTGCTCTCTCATCTCCATATCTCCATATTGTCTACAGTAACAGTGCTCTCATCTCCATGTTGTCTACAGTAGCATTGCTCTCTCATCTCCATGTTGTCTACAGTAGCATTGCTCTCTCATCTCCATGTTGTCTACAGTAGCATTGCTCTCTCATCTCCATGTTGTCTACAGTAGCAGTGCTCTCTCATCTCCATGTTGTCTACAGTAGCAGTGCTCTCTCATCTCCATGTTGTCTACAGTAGCAGTGCTCTCTCATCTCCATGTTGTCTACAGTAGCATTGCTCTCTCATCTCCATGTTGTCTACAGTAGCATAGCTCTCTCATCTCCATGTTGTCTACAGTAGCAGTGCTCTCTCATCTCCATGTTATCTAGTAGTAGCAGTGCCACTCTGCCAATGAACTCCTTCTCGCTGGAGATCAGAGAAGGTGTCAAAGCCATCTGATGGCTAATTAAACCTCTAGCTCAATAGGCCCTGCTCCTCTCTTCCCCTCTGCTCTTATGTCTCTCATTCCTCCCTCTTTTCCTCTCTCCCACTCATTTCTCCCCTCCTCCTACGCTGACTTTGGTTGCCACAGATGCCTTATTATGAGACAGGCACTGACACACAGCCTTTCAGAATGCCACTGTGATCACAAACAGTTTCTAGAACTAAACAATGGTTGTGGAATTCTAAAAACTTCTACCGTGCCAAAAACTTCAAGAGCAGCTTTCCCTCCTGTGAGTGTGAGTGAGAGTGTGGCAAATGAGGGAAGTTGAAAAGTTAGTGGAAGTTAAAGGGGGTGATTTGGGGCCGATGTTATTGGCATGCTGGCTTGACAAACCTTCAGATCTCCATCTCGACTAATTTCTCAGGGAGAGAGTGCCAGATACTTCTCTCTCTTCTTTCTCTGTTTGTTTCCAGACAGTTTTTCTATTGTAAGTGTTCATGCATCGACCGGCGTGTTTTGTCAGTGAATTACGGCTACAGTCATTGTAGAAAAACACCTTCAGAATAAAAAAAGCTTAATGATGCAGATGATTGTTAGGCACCTCTTGCTGCCAGTCAGAAAGACAGACCTCTTGCTAATGTGACTGGTGTTTACTTCTTCGACTTGGATTGAAACTGAAATCAATAACGACGAGTGTATGAAACTCTGTGTGTCAGACAGCAGGGTCATGTTCAATAGGCACCAAAAGGAAGAAAATGGACTAAAACAAGGAGGGGGCTACCTGGACTTGTCCAATCAGGAACGCAAATGTTCCTTTTCCGTACACAACGTTTTACGCTGTGTGTCCTAATGAACACGACCCAGGTATTCCTCACACTGACCGCTGAGGACCTTTTAAACATGTTCTCACACAGATATAGAGGTGACCGTGTATTGTAGAACAGTAATCTCAGTCCCATGTTATGTTAGCATGGGAGGAGACCTATTGCCTGGTCTGTCTCGTATGACAGTCATGAAAGAGGACAGATGCTGAGAACCGACACAGCAAGGTCACCTCCTCAGTATGAATATAGCTACTGGTGTGTGATTAACAGCATGATGACTGGTCTCTAGAGCCTGGAATGAAAGCTTGGCTTCACTATTAAGGCCGTAAACAGACATACAGTACCAGTCGAAAGTTTGGACACACCTACTCATTCAAGGGTTTTTCTTTAGCTTTACTATTTTCTACAGTGTAGAATAATAGTGAAGACATCACAACGATGACATAACACGTATGGAATCATGTAGTAACCAAATATATTTGAGATTCTTCAAAGTAGCCACCCCCTATATACACTGAACAAAAAATATAAACGCAACATGCAACAATTTCAAAGAGTTGACTGAGTGGCAGTTCGTTCATATATGGAAATCAGTAACTTGATATAAATAAATGAGGCCTTAATCTATGGATTTTACACGACTGAGAATACAGGTATGCATCTGTTGGTCACAGACACTTAAAAAAAAAAAGTTGGGGCGTGAATCAGAATACCGGTCAGCATCTGGTTTGACCACCATTTGCCTCATGCAGCGCAACACATCTTCACATAGAGTTGATCAGGCTGTTGATTGTGGCCTGTGGAATGTTGTCCCACTCCTTTCAATGGCTGTGTGAAATTGCTGGATATTGCAGGTCATGGAAGAACTGGGACATTTTCAGCTTTCAGGAATTGTGTTCAGATCCTTGTGACATGGGGCCGTGCATTATCATGCTGAAACATGATGTGATGGCGGGAGATTAACGCCACGACAATGGGCCTCAGGATCTCGTCACGGTATCTCTGTGCATTCAAATTGCCATCAATAAAATGCAATTGCATTGTCTGTACGGCCACCTTGTTCACAACGTTGACATCAGCAAACTGTTCACTCACATGACGCCATACACGCTGTCTGCCATCTGCCTGGTACAGTTAATACAAAGTTTCATCCATGAAGAGCACAGTGGCCAGTGGCCGTCAAAGGTGAGCATTTGCCCACTGTAGTCGGTTACAACTAAGAACTGCAGTCAGGACCAGACCCTGGTGAGGACGACGAGCACGCAGATGAGCTTCCCTGAGACGGTTTCTGACAGCAGAAATTATTCAGTTGTGCAAACCCACAGTTTCATCAGCTGACCAGATCCCGCAGGTGAAGAAGCCGGATATGGAGGTCCTGGGCTGGCGTGGTTACGCGTGGTCTACGGTTGTGAGGCCGGTTGGATGTACTGCCAAATTCTCTAAAACAATGTTGGAGGTGGCTTATGGTAGAGAAATTAACATTCAATCCTCTGGCAACAGCGCCGGTGCACATTCCTTCAGTCAGCATGCCAATTGCACGCTCCCTCAAAACTCGAGATATCTGTGTCATTCTGTTGTGTGACAAAACTTCACATTTTAGAGTGGCCTTTTATTATCCCCAGCACAAGGTGCACCTGTGTAATGTCCATGCTGTTTAATTAGCTTTTTGATATGCAACACCTGTCCAGGTGGATGGATCATCTTGGCAAAGGAGAAATGCTCACTAACAGGGATGTAAACAAACGTGTGCACAGCATTTGAGAGAAATAAGCTTCTTGTGCGTATGGAACATTTCTAGGATCTTTTAATTCAGCTCATGAAACATGGGACCAACACTTGGGATATTTTTGTTCAGTGTACATACAGTTGAAGTCAGAATTTACATACACTTAGGTTGGAGTCATTAAAATTAACTTTTCAACCACTCCATAAATTTCTTGTTAACAAACAATAGTTTTGGCAAGTCGGTTAGGACATCTACTTTGTGCATGACACAAGTCATTTTTCCTAAAATTGTTTTAAAGACAGATTATTTGACGTATAATTCACTGTATCACAATTCTAGCAGGTCAGAAGTTTGTATACACTAATTTGACTGTGCCTTTAAAAAGCTTGGAACATTCCAGAAAATAATGTCATGGCTTTAGAAGCTTCTGATAGGCTAATTGACATCATTTGAGTCAATAGGAGGTGTACCTGTGGATGTATTTCAAGGCCTACCTTCAAACTCTGTGCCCCTCTGCTTGACATCAGGTGAAAATCAAAAGAAATCAGCCAAGACCTCAGAAAAAAATGGATACATCCACAAGTCTGGTTCATTCTTGGGATCAATTTCCAAACGCCTGAAGGTACTACGTTCATCTGTACAAACAATAGTACGCAACTATAAACACCTTGGGACGATGCAGCCATCATACCGCTCAGGAAGTATACACGTTCTGTCTCCTAGAGATGAACGTACTTCGGTGTGAAAAGTGCAAATCAATCCCAGGACAACAGCAAAGGCTTTTGTGAATATGCTGGAGGAAACGGGTACAAAAGTATCTATATCCATAGTAAACCAAGTCCTATATCGACATAACCTGAAAGACCGCTCAGCAAGGAAGAAGCCACTGCTCCACTGCTCCAAAACTGCACACGGGGACAAAGATCATATTTTTTTGAGAAATGTCCTCTGGTCTGATGAAACAAAAATAGAACTGTTTGGCCATAATGACCATCGTTATGTTTGGAGGAAAAAGGGGGAGTCTTGCAAGCCGAAGGACAACATCCCAACCGTGAAGCACGGTGATAGCAGCCTCATGTTGTGGGGGTGCTTTGCTGCAGGAGGGACTGGTGCACTTCAAAATAGATGGCATCATGAGAAGGGAAAGTATATGGATATATTGAAGCAACATCTCAAGACATTAGTCAGGAAGTTAAGGCTTGGTCGCAAATGGGTCTTCCAAATGGACTGTGACCCCAAGCATACTTCCAAAGTTATGGCTTAAGGACAACAAAGTCAAGGTGTTGGAGTGGCCATCACAAAGCCCTGACCTCAATCCTATAGAGAATTTGTGGGCAGAAATGGAAATGCGTGTACGAGCAAGGAGGCCTACAAACCTGACTCAGTTACACCAGCTCTGTCAGGAGGAATGGGCCAAAATTCACCCAACTTATTGTGGGAAGCTTGTGGAAGGCTACCCGAAACGTTTGACCCAAGTTAAACAATTTAAAGGCAATGCTACCAAATACTAATTGAGTGTATGTAAACTTCTGACCCACTGGGAATGTGATGAATGAAACAAAAGCTGAAATAAATCATTCTCTGTACTATTATTCTGACATTTCACGTTCTTAAAATAAAGTGGTGATCCTAACTGACCTAAGACAGGGGATATTTACGAGGATTAAATGTCAGGAATTGTGAAAAACTTCCTACTTCAACTGTACATACGTAAACTTCCTTTAGTAGTGGAATAAATGCATGTATTGACACACGTACGGACGTATGCACACACACACTGTTCCATAAAATAATTACTGCAGGAAGGGATATAAAGTTAACTGGGTGAGGTCCAGAAATAGAAACAACCATTTTCATTAAACAAATCAAATGATTTGTGACAAACCTCTCCTATTCCAGTCTCAAAAGTACCTCAGAGGAGAGCCCTGTAACTGAATCAGCCCTCTAAGTTTGTGCGTACTTAGGCAATGACTGCACTACTGCTTCTCTCTGTGTATGTTATTCTCCCTACTTCAGATGAACCACACTGAGTTAAATGGGAATGCAATTGTTCTTCTTCGATATCAAGAACTGACTTTGATTGTAATTTATTACAAACGGCAGCAAATCAATAGAGCAAATGAATGCAAACAGGTCATGTATTTCTGCCAGCCATGACAGTTAACTGCTCCACCTGTATTTAAACTGGGCTTTCTCCCCACACAGAAACATAATGTCAAATCAAATCAAATTGTATTTGTCACATGCACCGAACACAACAGGTTTTGACCTTACCGTGAAATGCTAACTTACTACAAGCCCTTAACCAACAATGTAGTTTTAAGAAAATAGAGTTTATGGAAATATTTGCTAAATAAACTAAAGTAAAAAAAATAAAAAAGTAACACAATATAATCACAATAATGAGGATATAGACAGGGGGTACCGGTACAGTGTCAGTTTGCAGGGGTACGGGTTAGTTGAGGTAATTTATACATGTAGGAAGGGGTAAAGTGACTATGCACAGATAATAAACACTAAGTTTATTGGGTCAATGCAAATGGCGACCATTTGATTAATTGTTCAGCAGTCTGATGGCTTGGGGGTAGAAGCTGTTAAGGAGCCTTTTGGACCAGGACTTGGCACTCCTGTACCGCTTGCCGTGTGGTAGCAGAGAGATCAGTCTATGACTTGGACAATTTTGACAAATATTTGACAAAATTGGGCCTTCCTCTGACAGCACCTAGTATATAAATCCTGGATGGCAGGAAGGTTGACCCCAGTGATGTACTGGGCTGTACGCACTACCCTACGTATCACCTTATGCTGAGCAGCTGCTAAACCAGTGACGCAAATGGTCAGGATGCTCTCGATGGTGCAGCTGTAGAACTTTTTGAGGTTCCTGGAACCCATGCCAAATCTTTTCAGCCTCCTGAGGGGGAAAATGCGTTGTCGTGCCATCTTCACAATGTTCTGGGTGTGTTTGGACCATGATAGCATGTTGGTGGGAATTTGAAACTCTCAACCCACTCCACTACAGCCCCATTGATGTGAATGGGGGCATGTTGGCCCTCCTTTTCCTGTAGTCCACGATCATCTCCTTTGTCTTGCTCACATTGAGGGAGGGGTTGTTGTCCTGGCACCACACTGCCAGGTCTCTGACCTCCTCCACATCGTTTTCGGTGATTATGTCTACCACTGTTGTGTCATCAGCAAACTTAAAGTTGCTGTTGAAGTCGTGCTTGGCCACGCAGTCATGAGTGAACAGGGAGTACAGGAGGAGACTAAGCACACACCGCTGAGGGGCCCCCATGTTGAGGGTCAACATGGCAGATGTGTTGTTGACTACCCTTACCACCTGGGGGCGGCCCGTCAGGAAGTCCAGGTTCCAGTTGCAGAGGGAGGTGTTTAGTCCCAGGGTCGTTAGCTTAGTGATGAGCTTTGTGGGCACTATGTTGTTGAATGCTGAGCTGTAGTCAATGAACAGCATTCTCACATAGGTGTTCCTTTTGTCCAGGTGGGAAAGGTTAGTGTGGGATGCGATTGAGATTGCGTCATCTGTGGATCTGTTGGGGTGATATGTGAATTGGAGTGGGTCTAGAGTTTCTGGGATGATGGTGTTGATGTGAGCCATGACCAGCCTTTCAAAGCACTTCATGGCTACCGACAATATATTTGTATTTTTTATTTAACATTTATTTAGATATTACAAACTCTGTCAGGGAGAGGTTAAAAATGTCAGTGAAGACACTTGCCAGTTGGTCCGCACATGCTCTGAGTACGTGTCCTGGTATTCCACCCGGCCTTGTGAATGTCGACCTGTTTAAAGGTCTTGCTCAAATTACCAGCAGCATACCACCCTGCATCCCACTGTTGGCTTGCTTCTGAAGCTAAGCAGGGTTGGTCCTGGTTGGTCCCTAGATGGGACGCCAGATCCTTCAGGAAGTGGTGTTGGAGGGCCAGTAGGAGGCACTCTTTCCTCTGGTCTAAGAAAAATGCTGAATACCCTAGGGCAGTGATTGGGGACATTGCACTGTGTAGGGTGACGTCTTTTGGATGGGATGTTAAACGGGTGTCCTGACTCTCTGTGGTCACTTAAGATCCCATGGCACTTATCGTAGGAGTAAGGGTGTTAACCCCGGTGTCCTGGCTAAATTCCTATTCTGGCCCTCATAACATCACGGTCACCTAATCATCCCCAGCTTACAATTGGCTCATTCCTCTCCACTGTAACTATTCCCCAGGTCATTTCTGTAAATGAGAATGTGTTCTCAGTCAACTTTCCTGGTAAAATAAGGGTAAAATAAAATAAACATTGTCTATAGGGAGTGTTATCACACAGTCGTCCGGAACAGCTGGTGCTCTCATGCATGATTCAGTGTTGCTTGCCTCGAAGCGAGCATAAAAGGCATTTAGCCTGTCTGGTAGGCTCACTTCACTGGGCAGCTCGTGGCTGGGTTTCCCTTTGGAGTCCATAATAGTTTGCAAGCCCTGCCACATCCGACGAGTGTCAGAGCCGGTATAGTAGGATTTTATCTTAGTCCTGTATTGATGCTTTGACTGTTTGATGGTTTGTCTGATTGCGTAGTGAGATTTCTAATAAGCGTGCAGATTAGTGTCCCGCTCCTTGTAAGTGGCAGCTCTAGCCTTTAGCTCGGTGCGTATCTCACCTGCAATCCATGGCTTCTGATGGTGATATGTACGTACGGTCACAGATGTATTCGATGCACTTATTGATGATGTCGGTTACTGAGGTGATATACTCCTCAATGCCATTGAATGAATCCCGGAACATATTCCAGTCTGTGCTAGCAAAACAGTCCTGTAGTGTAGCATCCGCGTCATCTGACCACTTTCATATTGAGCAAGTCACTGGTACTTCCTGCTTTAGTGTTTGCTCGTAAGCAGGAATCAGGAGGATAGAATTATGGTTTGATTTTCCAAATGAAAGGCGAGGGAGAGCTTTGTACGCATCTCTGTGTGTGGAGTAAAGGTGATGTAGGTATTTTTTTCATTTTCTGGTTGTACATGAAATGCTGGTAAAAGAAATTGCAAAATGGATTTATGTATGCCTGCATTAAAGTCCCCGGCCACAAGGAGTGACCATTTTGTTGATTCTTATACAGCTCGTTGAGTGCAGTCTTAGTACCAGCGTCGGTTTGTGGTGGTAAATAGACAGCTACGAAAAATATAGATGAAAACTCTCTTGGTAGATAGTGTGGTCTGCAGCTTATCATGAGATACTCTATCTAATTTGAGCAATACCTCGAGACTACCTTATTATTAGACATCACGCACCAGCTGTAATTGGCAAATAGAGACATTACCCCACCCCCACCCACTCCCCCACCCCTTATCAAACCAGACATAGCTGTTCTGTCTTGCCAATGCATGGATAATATAATATTATCCGTGTCGTCGTTCAGCCACGACTCTGTGAAATATAAGATATTACAGTTTTTAATGTCCCATTGGTAGGATAGTCTCGAACGGAGATCATCCAGTTTCTCCAGTGATTGCACGTTGGCTAATAGAACTGATGGTAGAGGCGGGTTAGCCACTCGCCAATGAATTCTCACAAGGCACCCTGATTTCCGCCCCCTGTACTTCCTTATTTTCACATGCGAATGACAGGGATTTGGGCCTTGTCTGGGAGCAACATTATATCCTTCGCGAAAACAAATTGTCCAGTTCGATGTGAGTAATTGCTGTTCTGATATCCAGAAGCTCTTTTCGGTCATAAGAGACGGTAACATTAACATTATGTACAAAATAAGTTACAAACAATGCAAAAAAACACACAAAATTGCACAATTGGTTAGGAGCCCATACAACAGTAGCCATCCCCTCCGGCAGCATTCTTTCAAGATGGATACTGGTTTCTTTCTTAAAGGCAAATTCAGGTAGCTCTCTATCCTTTGTCCAAGCACCACATAAATATGGAATGTTCGTATCATACGACAATGAAATGTGTCACCATGGCAACGACGGTATAGTGCCGGTGTGATGTGCAGAGCGATGTAAGGATGAGGTCCATTAATCTGACTGGCTGGCTGAGATAGTGCCATCCCATTGATTGGCTGAGGCAAGGCGAGGCACGGAGCAATGAGGCACCTCTCCATGCATTGAGCTCCCTACAGTGTTAGAAAGCTGTCAGTCGGAACGGAGCTTGTCAGTGAGGAGGTGGGGGAGGGTTAGAGGACGACTTTTCAGTGAGGGGGTGTGGATGGAGGGGTGAATGGATGGATAAACAGATGGGGATGGAGCTTGTAAGAGTATTGTCATTCAGGGGCGTGGGGATGGAGGCTTGGAGTGAGGGATAGAGCCTATAGATGGGCAGCAGTAATTTCAGGGCTGTCTGCTTCACTAAATCATTGGTGCTGTGACATTGTCAGCTACCTTCACACATCTACACATCCTCTGTCCTACTTACAGACTTAGGCCGCAGCCAAAATGGCGCCCTATTTCCTATATCTGGGCCCTGGTCAAAAGTAGTGCACTATATTGGGACTGTAACGCAGATGCTAGATGCACCACTTCAGACCCAGGTTCGATTCTGGGCTGTATAACAACCGGCCGTGATCGGGAGTCCCATACGCCGGCTCACAATTGGCCCAGCGTCGTCCCGGTTAGAGGAGAGTTTGGCCCGTGGTAGGCCGTCAGTGTAAAGAAGAATGTGTTCATAACTGACTTGCCTAGTTAAGTAAAGGTTAGATTAAAAATGGTTGCCATTTGGGATGCAGTCTTACAGTTGCATGGCCATGAGGTAGGAGGAAATAGCAGGTAGGGTGATATGAAGCTGTGGCCTGCCTGAGAAAAATACTCTTTTTCCACCCATCTCTCATCCTCTTCCTCCTCTCTCACCCTTGCGGTGCTTTAAGACTGGTGAAAATGAGAGAACAAAGAGGGAAGTGAAGAAGAAGAACATTATGACATAATAATGAAGGGGCCTGGTTGAATCTAAAGTCATTAGCCTCCTCTCTGGCGGTGCCTTCCACTCTCCTGATTGAATGTCCAGCTAGGAGCAGGAAGTCGCACTGTGGTCGAAAATTGAGGCCCCGTGGACCAGCGCTGGATGTGCTGTTTGACAGAGTGTCCGACTGAAACCCTGTTAAACACGGTCACCAAAGGAATAGGGATGGAAGGACGGAGGGTGTGTTTGTGTGTACCATCATTGTCCTCCCATGTTCATCAATGCATTAACATAATTATAATTATATTTCTACGCCCCCCCCCCCCTCTCCCCGTGGAAGTCTTATGGAGGTCCTGTGTGTCTCTAGTCCTTTAGACCCTGTTGAGTAATGGACTCTGATGGAGGGCGGCGACCCCGTTTGTCTATCTCTCTCCCTCTCTTACATGCACACACGCGCAAATACACGCACACGCACACACACACCCGCAAACACACACGCAGGACATCTTCCCAGGGCTTGACAATGTTTGACTCACACTGCGCTGGGGCTTTTTATAGATCTAGCAGTGTCATCCTCTTCATCCCCTCTGTGCACATTCATCAAGCCAGGAAATGAGATAGCATGACCTTCCATTTATGTGCCGTATAGAGACTTCCTGAGCCATGCTAATAATATACCTACAGTAGCCTACCTGAGAATAGTAACTAGGATTCATACAGTAGAGAGTGTATATAATGTTCTGGCTTCAGGCACCTGCAGCATACTGGTTTTATTTCAAGAAAATTTGTGTATGAATCACATTTTTTCACTCCACAGAAAATACACTGAGTGTACAAAATATTAAGCACACCTTCCTAATATTGAGTTGCACCCCCTTTTGCCTTCAGAACAGCCTCAATTTGTCGGGCCGTAGACTACAAGGTGTCTAAAGTGTTTCACATGGATGCTGGCCCATGTTGACTTCATTCTTGATACAAATGGGAAACTGTTGAGTGTGAAAAACCCAGCAGCGTTGCAGTTCTTGACACACTCAGACTGGTGCGCCTGGCACCTACTACCATACCCCGTTCAAAGGCACTCAAGTATTTGGTCTTGTCCATCCACCCTCTGAATGGTACACACACACAATCCATGTCTCAATTGTCTCAAGGCTTAAAAATCCTTCTTTAACGTGTCTCCTCCCATTCATCTACACCTGGTCAGTCTATATCATGGAAAGAATGTTCCTAATGGTTTGTACACTCAGTGTGTAGTCATATAGTGACATCTAGTCACTTATCTCAAACAGTCCATGCCCATCTAATTTACTTAAGTGCTTAAATTCTTTACCGGTTTGTTATAGAGAAATGATTAAGAAACTTTCTTTAATGAGTTCTGTGTGCGTCCGCCCACGTTTAACAGTACAGTGGATGGTAATGTTATAATGTTAATGTGTGGGGCGTGTCAGCGAGCAGATGGATTTTTGATGAGAGATAATAGAAGTAATGAAGGGACCATCATCTGAGCTGAGAGTCTGAATCAATCACGAGAGAGGGAGAGGGAGAGGGAGAGAGAGAGGGAATATCAATCCCTAGCAGATGTGGCCCACCTGTGAGACTGACATGTGTTATCTAAGTCATTATTCCTTTCCTTCAGCTTCACTTGGTGTGACGATTGTAGGAGGGTAGTGTCATTTAGGAGTGGAACACACTGGAACACCGACATGGAACATACACACACACACACACACACATTCAGGCTCATTTCTAGCATCATCTTCACTGTTGTCGACCTGTACTGCTCTGAGAAGTTCGGGAGAAAGTTTTGAGTATATTTAAATGATGTAAAGGTTCCACCTATGTTCCACCTTGGATGTTCTGTACCTTGTTTGAGCTAGCTCCCTTCAGCCTGTGTCTGGTGTGAAAAGGTTGAGGTGTGTTTAAAAGACACATAATGAAGTTGGCATTTAAAGGCTAAAGGCATTTAAAGGCTGGGATGGGTACGTGTGCGACTAGACTGCCCTACCCACTTTTAATAGCCTGACATCGCCGATACAGAAACATTTTGATATTATGCCCCAAGGATGATCGATTTCATCTGCATGTGACACTTTTTGTTGTTGTTGCTTCCTGTGAAACATGAACCTTGGCTGCTTGGTCACTTTTTACAATTCAAACGCTTGTAATAGCAGTGTTTTAGTCCATACTAGATACATCAGACATGGGAGCAACAGACAGAAAACAGAGTGGCAGGGATCAAACGACAACATCAACAAATCCAATCTAGCCAAACACTCCAATCAATTCAATTGACCGAGTGGGTGGAGCTGTTTCTGGTGTAAACATAGTGGAAATGACCAGAAAACATTGTCTAACCCAGGTCTCCTTTTGCCAGTGTGTATTTAAGGTGATTACCTGCTCCAGTTTGTGTATTGGCCCTGATATGGTTAACCAGTATGGATCTGGTAAAGATCTCCAGCCCGATCAATAGGGCCAGAGTGTCAGATTAGCCTTCTGAATGGGTGATGCTCTGAAACGAGAGGATGGGAGGATGAATTAGAGCTATTAGTGTGACCTCTCACCTCCGACTCAATGATCTGTGGCTGAAAGTGAGCACTCCTCTTCCTTCCTCTCAGATGAATGTGTCCAGGTGGCCTCTTAGCTCTGAGAGCTCCCGTCTCAACACCCTGCTCTAGCATGGCCATGGCCCTGACTCTGGAAATGGCTCCACCCCTCTCTCTGGGTTTAATACTTTGGATTGGCCCTCACAGAGGCAGGCTCTGTTGCTAGGGAGGCTAAGAACCGAGGCGATGTGCACCAAAATGGCTCTCTGACTCTCTCCATCTTCCTTTGGATGAAGGAGTGACCGTTCTTTTCTCCATCCCTTCCTTCCTCCATTTATCTCTCCTTCCTGCCTGTGCAACTCTACAGTGTTCTATTCAGCCGAATGTGACTAGTAATTTATCTCAAAGCATGCCATTACACCTATAGGACTAACCACTCTGTGTGTGTGTGTGTGTGTGTGTGTGTGTGTGTGTGTGTGTGTGTGTGCGTGCATGAGTCCCATCTCAACAACCATCAAACAGCTGCTTCCCAGCTGCAAAGCCGGCGGTCACATGGCCAGCCAGACCTTATATCACATAGCTACATGCTCAATCTGACTAAAACACATCCGTGGCAACAGGTTTTCATTGTATGACGACTGGGGACATCAAGTTCAAAGCCATCTCCCGCAGTGTTGCTCTGAAACAGGCACTGTTGTTGCGTTCCTTCCTGGAAACCCTTTCCTCCTCTTAGGTTATTTATCTGAGGTCTGTAGAGGGGGGGTGTTGCAGTAGGACACAGCTTGGAGTCTAACGCCACTTTGTACACAACCCACAGCCCGGGTACCATGGTACCAATGTTCACTGCTTTACCCCATGTAGCTAGGTTCTGCTTGTTATTGTGTGGGGGCAGTATAGGCCTGGCACCACAGCCCGCCTGTTCACTAATTCACCCCATGTAGCAAGGCAGCTAGGTTCTGTTTGTTATTGTATTGTATGGGGAAGTGGGAGAGTAGGCCTGATGGTACCACTGCTCAGCCCATGCAGCTAGGTTCTGTTTGTTATTGTATGGTGCAGTGGGAGGTGTAGGCCACTGTGTCCATATCCATGGTACCACTGCTCAGCCCATGCAGCTAGGTTCTGTTTGTTATTGCATGGTGCAGTGGGAGGTGTAGGCCACTGTGTCCATATCCATGGTACCACTGCTCAGCCCATGCAGCTAGGTTCTGTTTGTTATTGTATGGTGCAGTGGGAGGTGTAGGCCACTGTGTCCATATCCATGGTACCACTGCTCAGCCCATGCAGCTAGGTTCTGTTTGTTATTGCATGGTGCAGTGGGAGGTGTAGGCCACTGTGTCCATATCCATGGTACCACTGCTCAGCCCATGCAGCTAGGTTCTGTTTGTTATTGCATGGTGCAGTGGGAGGTGTAGGCCACTGTTTCCATATCCATGGTACCACTGCTCACAGCTCACCCATGCATTTAGGCAGTAAGGGTATGGTACCACTGCTCACAGCTCACCCACGCAGTTAGGCAGTAGGGGTATGGTACCACTGCTCACAGCTCACCCATGCAGTTAGGCAGTAAGGGTATGGTACCACTGCTCACAGCTCACCCATGCAGTTAGGCAGTAGGGGTATGGTACCACTGCTCACAGCTCACCCACGCAGTTAGGCAGTAAGGGTATGGTACCACTGCTCACATCTCACCCATGCAGTTAGGCAGTAAGGGTATGGTACCACTGCTCACATCTCACCCATGCAGTTAGGCAGTAAGGGTATGGTACCACTGCTCACAGCTCACCCATGCAGTTAGGCAGTAAGGGTATGGTACCACTGCTCACAGCTCACCCATGCATTTAGGCAGTAAGGGTATGGTACCACTGCTCACATCTCACCCATGCAGTTAGGCAGTAAGGGTATGGTACCACTGCTCACAGCTCACCCATGCAGTTAGGCAGTAAGGGTATGGTACCACTGCTCACATCTCACCCATGCAGTTAGGCAGTAAGGGTATGGTACCACTGCTCACATCTCACCCATGCAGTTAGGCAGTAAGGGTATGGTACCACTGCTCACAGCTCACCCATGCAGTTAGGCAGTAAGGGTATGGTACCACTGCTCACAGCTCACCCATGCAGTTAGGCAGTAAGGGTATGTTTGTATTGTGGCTGGAGGGTATATAGCCTAGGCCGGATTTACTTCTAACTGACAAAGGCTACAGTACTGGAGTTGAGGAGTTTGGATCCTGCTGCTGCCAGCAAACTGACGGGAACTGTGAGAGTGGGTCATATTGGGGCATTAGACTAAAGGGGCAGTTTCTAATTCAAACAAGCCCTTGTTAATAGTAACGGGAAGCACAGTCTGGCAAACATTAACCATAATGGGGGGAATATTTATTTATTCATTTTATCTCCAAGTGACCTTGATTAAATGTCTACAGGATATGAGCGTGACTGACCGAACTGGCTCTTTTTCAGGCATCGTGATATTACAGTATGTTGATGTATCCCAAATGGCACCCTATTGCCCATATAGTGCACTCCCTTTGACACATGGGCCCTGGTCATAGGTAGTGCACTATAAAGGGAATAGGGTGCCATTTGGGATGCTGCCTATTTTCTGGTTCCTGAACTCCCCAAAACAAAAGCATTTTGTGTTTGCTTAGCTGATTGTTTGTTGTGTGGGTTTCATGCACATTTTTTTGGGCCCGGATAGGGAGTCTGGAGTTTCTTGGCCATAACTTCAATATTTCGGCATTAGTGGATCAGTAAATAACATATAATTGTGGTAATGAAGAAACCCTGCCGATTAATAACAGGATAATAGTAATCCCATTCTAGTAACAATGTCTTATCCAAGTAGGTTTAAAGGCAAACTCTAAAAATATGCTCATGTCAGATAATCAAAAGAGCTTGTTATATGTCATTTGCCACCATCATTTAGGACTAAAAGTGAACAAAAATCTATCATATCATCTATAGTTACCATTACTGTTGAATGTCCCCTCCCTCCTAGCCTTCAGGCCTCCCCGCAGCCTCTGTTCCCTCCTGCTCTGTGCTCTGACACTGACTGGCTAATGGTTCCAGGCAAGTGTCAAAGGAAGTGTCTCAGTGATCTGTCGCTACGCTAACCAACACCTCCCACCACCCACTGCCCTTCTATAGAGACACACAGACACACGCACACATCAGCAGGAAGTGATGTGCCAGCTTCCTATCCCAGAGCTCCCAGCTGTGAGGACGCTGGGTTAAAAAGATGGCAGGATAGGGTCATACTCATTATGGTATAATGTAGCAAAGAAAATTACGCTTTCTTATTGGATTTCTATGTCAGTAAGTCCTTTCCTCTTTTAGCCCATTTTCTTATGTTTGGTGGCTAATGAACACGACCCAGGCATTAAAGTACTGCGTGTGCCAGGCCTATGCTGTTACTGCTCATTATAAATGAACAAGACAGCACAGACAGTGGCAGTTAAGTACCTGCTCTTGGTGCACGCTTCTCTGTTCTTTTATGTTCAAGCCCCAGTCGTTCCTCTCTTCCTCCCCGTTTCCTCTTTCTCAGCCTATTTTAGGAAATCAGAAGGCCTTTTCACTCGTTAACTATCTATCCACTCTGAGGCGATTGCTTTTTCTTTCCTCATTGTTAACGCGGCAGCTGTAATTATTCACTGGGGGGGCGGTTCTTGTCTCTGCAGCAACAGGTAGAGGGAATGTAATTTGTCATTTTCCTCTCATGCTAATTATCTAGACGACGAAAGCAGAAAAGCCATCGCTGCATTTCCCTGTTAATTATTCTCACCTTTCAAAGTGCCGGTCGTTGGGTCTGAGTCGTCCTGGCTACCTGTCCAGTGCTCGGCGTGTGTTTACCAGAAGGAAACAGAATGCCACTAAATGCTCCTCATCTGGAGAGCTCAGCACTTGTGTCAAGAGGTGCTGGATGGAATTGTTTCAGGCGGAGGAGGAGGAGGAGGGAAGCGTGGCCATGCATCCAATTAAAACCGCGTTCTCTGTGAACTGTGCTGCTCTGTAAAAAACCATGAAGGGAAAATTAGAACGCATTATAACAAGGCTGTTTTGCTTGAAATGTAAGGGAAGTAACAAAAGGGAGACTGTGTGTATGTGTCCGCTTGTTAGTGTCTGTGTGCGTGCATGTTGCATATGCTTATTTGTGCACGTGTGGTATGTGTATACATATGTGAAAATGCAGCCAGGTCACCCATGATACAGTTCAGTATTCAACGTCCATCCATGTCTGAGGACGTCGGGAGATGAAGTGGAAGTTGGCCACTAGGGGCAGCATTGAGCGCTGTTACCAAGTAGGTTTTGGTTTTGCTATGACGTTGTCGACAGGCACGGTGGATGGGCTTAAGCATCTGCCTCTGATTACAAAAGTTGTCCGTTTGAATCCAGTGATAGAAAGTTGTTTTTGAGATTTTTGTTTTAAGCCTATCCCTAACCTTAACCCTTAGCTTAACCATTCAGAGTTCAGGGCTCCCGAGTGGCGCAGCGGTCTAAGGCACTGCATCTCAGTGCTAGAGGCGTCCCTACAGACCAATGGTTAGATTCCAGGCTGTATCACAACCGGATGTGAGCGTCGTCCGGGTTAGGGTTTGGCCGGGGTAGGCCGTCATTGTAAATCGGAATATGTTCTTAACTGATTTGCCTAGTTAAATAAAGTTTACTTTTATTTTTATGCCTAAACTTAAGATTTCGGATGAATGTGTAATTCTGACGTGAGACTGAGAGGTAGTTGGAATATGTCGGTCCGTAATAGACAGATTTAGATAAAGGTGTTTTGAAGCACACACTCTCTCTCCAATCCAGGCATGTCTGTACTTGTTATTAAAAGTGGATCTTTGAAGTGATGATGCAAGGTGGTGGTAACCAACTCCTCCATTAGATGGTAGGGAAGTGAGGAGTGACACGGGGCGATGCGTGCTGTGCTGTGGAAATGAGGATGGGCATGGGCTCGACTCTGATAGACTAGAGTAATGGAACTGGGAGGCTGGAATCCTGCAGTGGTTGTTTCAGGCCTTGAGAAAAGACCAGAGGGGACAGAATGGGAAATACTGACTTGGACGGGAACAGACACCTGCTTTGTTCTGTGTGTGTTTTTCAATCAATATGAAGTATAGTGAAGCGGGCTTTTCTGTGTTGCGGCACGCTGATCTACAACAACAAACATATATTAAGATGATATTGTTATTTAAAACATGTAATCATATTTAAAGAATGAAAAGGTTGCCTGCCTTGTCTCCCCAGAGCACACTGCATCCTCAAACCTTAATGAACAGACTCACACAAACACACCTACCCACCGACACACTCCTCCCTCCTTACTGGGAGATGCAGATTCTGTTTAAGAAACTAAGGGGTTGTTTGGTGTCGTGTTAATCACCTTGGCATTAGTTCACAGGCTGATTTGATTAGTTCCTGTTAAGTCTAACTAACTTCCCATATCTGAGGACCCGGGGGTAACTCCTAGACCTGAATTACACAGAGAATTCAATTATACCGTGTCCCTTTTGGGCCGGTGGTGGTCCCTCCTATCCAACAGACAAGGCTTTGGGTTGTATTAAAAACAGCTAAACATGTTAAAAACGACTTTGACTTTTCAGTGTAGTATGAACGCTGTCATTACAAGAGGCTTGAGAAAAGAGTCAAATGAGAAGTAGTTCCCCTAATATACACATCAGTGAGACAGCTATTATAAATGAAATTCATCAGAACTCACGTTTAGCCAAATGAGATCCAGCCAACATAATTTAATTTGTCATTGCAAGTTGTCATTCATTTCTGTGAAATCCATTTGTCATTTGCTGAGGCACGATGTAATAAAATGCATTTCAGAGTACTGTTGGGAGAGGGCCAGGGTAAATACCCCCCCCCCTCCCCCTCTGTAATTACCTGCAATTGCTCTTAAGCTACTAAATTTGCAAAATGACCCTGTGATAATGGAAACAAATGTACTTTCAGCAACGTACATAGGAAGTCATGGATTTTCTGTTATTTTTACCCTCTCAAATGCTTTTTGTAATGGTAAGCATATGTGTAGTTCTGGTTTTGTTATTTTTTGTTTTATCTGCCTGAATATATGGCTACGTCTGAAGTGATATCCTATTCCCTGGGTCACAGTCTCATAAGGTAAAAAGTAACACACTTTGTTGGGAATAGGGTGCCATTTCGGACCAAGCCTATATTGGTGAATTGCAACGGCTCTTCTCCAGGAAATGGATATCCTCCTGCTCAGTGAGTGGTGGTTAGGCTGTAGATTGCACCGCTGACCCTGACTCTGAGATGAACTGATAAGTGGCCTCTCTCCTCTGCAGCACAGTGAAGCCTTAGCTCGGCCTGGGAGAATACAGATCTGTGTGTGTGTGTGTGTTTGTGTGTGTGTATGTGTGCCCTGACTCAGTCCTTGGACAGGAGAAGGGGACTGGATCATAATAACACGATGGGACTGGGACACTTGTTTTCTGTCTAGAACAATGGCTTTTCTCATGTGGGATGGAATACTGAAATGGGAGAACTAACCCAGGTCTTTTGGATGTACGAAATGTCTGGTTCCAAGGCATCTTACTATAATGTCCCTAATGTGAACTAATTCCCTTGATCAATGTTGGTGTAACTTAGCTAGCTAGCTTGTTCCGCTGAACTGAAACAGTGCATGTCTAATGTGCTCCCTCCTCTCTCCTTCACTCTGGTCACACACAGGTAACTACCAGCTGTCTCCGACTGTGAACATGCCCCAGGACGACACCGTCATGATCGAAGATGATAGGCCACCTGTGATCCCCGCCCACATGTCTGACCAATCATCCTCCAGCTCCCACGATGACATGGGCTTTGCTGCAGATAACCCAGTGACTTGGGCTCAGGACGTGCCAAACCAAAATGAGTGGTGAGAGAAAGAGATGACATTTTACACCCCAGCAAGGTTTTATTTACTTTTTGGCCGTAGCACCCACTGTCTGATTGAATTATTGATATCATGATGTTCTTGAAAGATGCCCTTTGTGTCTAGATTCCATGTGTTATGGAACATTTCGTATGTGGGGAGTGTTAGGGCATGAGAAAGTGATATCTGACACTATTCTTTTAGTGTAGTCAAGTGTCTGTGTGCCTGTGCTTGAATGTGTGCGTGCATGTGTGTGCGCACGTGGCCTTGTGTGTCTGTGTGTGCGGGCACGCGTGCACACACCTTCACGACTGTGTGTATGTGCGTGTGTGTGTGCGTGTGTGCGTGCACGTGTTTGCCTTTGTGAGTGTTTAATAATGGATGTGACCTAGGAGGAATATGGAAGATGGTTGAGTTAAACATCTCTCTGGGGTCCTAGCCAGTCCTCTTTCTTCCCCAGGGTGTCTCACACTTCCCCCTGATTTGGCCTTCTAGAACATCTTGAGCAGCTAGTATTAAATATGGAACCAGGGGCTCAGCAGCCCAATGACGGGCAGGGGCCATGAGTCCTCTGGGACCGTACACTCAATTCAATGGTGCCTTACCTAGTGGTTCTGCAGTTTTATGAGGAAAATTGGGCTCCAGTGTCTCTGGCTCAGTGTAAACAATGTAGGTATATATAATGCTTCTGTATAGAAACCCTGATCGTACATATGAAAGTGTGAATGGTATTTATTGATTACAGTGTTCAGCTACAGGAATTGATGGTGGCATTTAAGTAGGTTTGCAAAAGCTACTGGTAATTTACCAAAGTGACCAGAATATTCAGTAACTAACAGGTAATCTATAGCAATCTATGGTGACTTTGGTAATTTATACAAAAAAAATGCATCTATAGTAAACATTTTATATGTATGTGTTCATATTGAGTTTTTAATGGATGGAGCATATCTTCCAAGAGAAAATAGACTAATTAATGAAAAAAAAAACATCTAATCGTCAATGGCATTATTTTCAATTAACTCTCCCAACTATTGACTTTTTTTTCACAACTGCCACCAGTTTGGCACCAAAACAAATCAATTGACAGAGTAAAATAAACAAGTGTGTTCAAACATAGTTCATGCTGAAACCCTCATATTAAACACATTCACTAAATGGATGGTTTATATTTAGGGTGATGTTTTACAGCATTTAGGATGTTTTACCGTTGTGTCATTCTACTTTTTTATCTTAAATCATCTTATTTGAATATTTTATATATTGTACTTGTGATTAGAACACACAGAGGGCAAGAGATACTGTAATTACAGACATGTATTGATCATCTGAATTACCCCAAAGGGCCACTAGATGTCTTGTAATGAATTATATATCATCCTTGAAAGTTAC
>NC_056444.1:31387924-31460424 GCF_018296145.1 Oncorhynchus tshawytscha
TAATAGTGAAGACATCAAAACTATGAAATAACAAATATAGAAACATGTAGTAACCAAAAAAAGTGTTAAACAAATAGATTGAGATTCTTCATAGGAGCCACCCTTTGGCTCGATGACAGCTTTGCACACTCTTGGACTTCTCTCAACCAGCTTCACCTGGAATGCTTTTCCAATAGACTTGAAGGAGAGCCCACATATGCTGAGCACTTGTTGGCTGCTTTTCAACTCATCCCAAACCATCTAAATTGGGTTGAGGTCAGGTGATTGTGGAGGCCAGGTCATCTGATGCAGCACTCCATCACTTTCCACCTTGGTCAAATATCATTTACACAGCCTGGAGGTGTTGTCCTGTTGAAAAACAAATGATAGTCCCACTAAGTGCAAACCAGATGTGATGGCGTATTGCTGCAGAATGCTGTGGTAGCCATGCTGGTTAAGTGTACCTTGAAATGTAAATAAATCACAGACAGTGTCACCAGCAAAGCACCATCACACCTCCTGCTCCATGCTTCGTGGTGGGAACCACGCATGCAAAGATCATCCATTCACCATTCTCTACATCTCACAAAGATACAAATTTGGACTCATCAGACCAAATGACAGATTTCCACCGGTCTAATGTCCATTGCTCGTGTTTCCTGGCCCAAGCAATTCGACCATGAATGCCTGATTCATGCAGTCTTCTCTGAACAGTTGATGTTGAGATGTGTCTGTTACTTGAACTCTGTGAAGCATTTATTTGCGCTGCAATTTCTGAGGCTGGTTACTCGAATTAACTTGTCCTCTGCTGCAGAGGTAACTCGGGGTCTTCTTTTCCTGTGGTGGTCCTCATGAGTCAGTTTCATCATAGTGCTTGATCCTTTTTGCGACTGCACTTGGAGAAACTTCTTGAAATGTTCCGTATTGACTGACCTTCATGTCTTAAAGCAATGATGAACTGTCATTTCTCTTTGCTTATTTGAGCTGTTATTGCCCAAATATGGACTTGGTCTTTTACCAAATAGGGCTATCTTCTGTATACCACCCCTACCTTGTCACAACACAACTGATTGGCTCAAACGCATTCACTTTTAACAACGCACACCTGTTAATTGAAATGCATTCCAGATGACTTCCTCATGAAGCTGGTTGAGAAAATGCCAAGAGTGTGCAAGGCTGTTATCAAGGCAAAGGGTGGCAACTTTGAAGAATCTAAAATCTATTTTGATTTGTTTAACACTTTTTTTTGGTTACTACATGATTCCATATGTGTTATTTCATAGTTTTGATGTTTTCATTATTTTTCTACTATGTAGAAAATAAGAAAAATAAAGAAAAACCCTGCAATGATTAGGTGTGTCCAAACGTTTGACTGGTACTGTGTATCACGGGTGACTTGCATGGAGACAAAGATGTGTGCTCAGCTGGAGACAGTTCCCCAGTTTCACCACTAGGAGTGCTCTCAGATGGGTACAGTCAGTCAGTTTGCCCATTTCACCACTAGGAGTGCTCTGAGCTGAGCAGCGGTAGGGTTGTCTTCATAGTATGGATGCAGCAGTGGTGGATTTAATTGACATGGTGCAGGAGAACAGTCAGCTCTGATTAACTCCTGGGTTTGTCCTCAGGTGAAAGAGAGGAAGGGAGAAAGGGGGTGGAGAGTGAGAAGGAATGAGATTGAGAGAAAGAGTGAAAGCAGTAGACCGTTTTCCCCTCCTTTGTGAGATGTCACAGTGGAGACATAATTCCTGGGACAGCTCTGACAGTCTGATGGACTAGGAGAAGGTTACTCACAAAATATACACACACACACACACACACACACATCATTCTACCCACGTGTATTGTTAGGTACACATACCACATATTAACATAGAAATTAGTAATTATTGGCCAGGAATGAAAGCTGAACCACAGAACATAAGAACAACCTCCTTTACACATACACAACCTTTGAACTAAAGACTTGGACATCTTTCCTTTTGTTGAAGTTATTTAGTACCAGTGCTTGTTATGTAGGCCTACACTAAAAAGTGCTGGGTTAAAAACAACCCAATTTGGATACATTTTGACCAGAACATGTTGGGTTATTTTGACACAGCCAATTGGTTCACAAACAACCGATTGTTTTCTTTAAGTTGGGTTGTTGATGCTGGGTTATTGAGCTATGATCCACCGGGTCAGATTAGAAGACAAGGGGTGTGGCGTTCAGATAGTTATTTTTGGCCACCCGTGAGAGTAAATGTCATCCAGGTTAATCTGTTCTGTTATATTGACAAATGTTAAGGTTGAGCACTGACACTTTTGTAGCTTTAAAGATGCATTATGAAGAAATTGATTTGCCATTTCCTTGTTTACTAAAATGTGAATAGTTTGCCTAATTTCAGTTTGTGACAAAACAAGAAAGTATTGTGTAGAGAATCATTGTACCATCAAAAGTAAAATTACAGATCTATAACTCACATTTCTATGTAAATTTGGTCAGATCGCCCAAAAAGTTATATATTGCAGCTTTAATATGGCTTACACAATAGTATGAGTTCCTTAAAGGGGAATTAACATTGTCTAATGGGCTCTCATTGGTGGATTCCACTTCAATTGCGCTGCTTTCATGTGTCCCGTTTACAGCGCACAGCGGAGGGAAAGTGTACCGACACATGCCACAGTCTAAGCTAGGTTACTAAAATGTTGCAGTTTGGCTTTGGTTTTTAAAGCTTGACAATAATGAACCAAATAACAAAACCTGCAACATAACATCATACAAAGGAGAAACATGTTGGCCTATTACAGCAACATTTGAGCAGTAGCCTAGACTGGCTACTCAACTACAATACATTTTGAGTGCACCATACACTAATGCTGCATTCAATCTCACCAGTGAGCCATGCAGTGTTTTAAGTCTACAACAACCTATACAGTAGCTCCGTTTTTTTTGTTATTTGGAGTTATACAATACTCTTTGATTAGGGTCGCAGCATATTATGTACATCTGCAAGCATAGCAGCGATGGCTGGGCAAATATGATATATCTCTTCTTTTGTCGTAATATGTTCAAATGTTACGTTCAGCATCCTATGTACAGTGCCTTCAGGAAGTATTCACACCCCTTGACTTATTCCACATATTGTTGCGTTCCCGGCGGAATTCAAAATGGATTCAATTGATTGCTTCTCATCTACACACCCATCTACCTACCTCATAATGACAAAGTAGCATTTTTTGGTTGTTGATTTTTTGTTTTGCATGTTTATCGAAAATGAAATACAGAAATATCTCACCCCTGGGTCAATACTTTGTAGAAGCCCCTTTGGCAGCGATTCCAGCTGTGAGTCTTTCTAGGTAAGTCTCTAAGAGCTTTCCACACCTGGATTGTGCAAACATTATTATTTTCGAAATAATTAAAGCGCTTCCAAATTCTTTCTTGAACATTGCTAGGCAACAACTTTCAGGTCTTGACATACATTTTCAAGTAGATTTAAGTCAAAACTGTAACTCGAACATTCACTGTATTCTTGGCAAGCAAATCCAGTATAGATTTGTCCTGGTGTTTTGGGTTATTGTCCAGCTGAAAGGTGAATTAATCTCACAGTGTCTGGTGGAAAGCTGACTGAACCAGGTTTTCCTCTAGGATTTTTCCTGCGCTTAGCTACATTCCGTTTTTTTTTATCCTGAAGAACATCCCAGGCCTTAATGATTACAAGCATACCCATAACATGGTGCAGGCACCAACCACTATGCTTGACACTATGGAGAGTGTTACTCAGTAATGTGTTGTATTGGATTTGCCCCGAACATAACACTTTGTATTCAGGACAAAAAAGTGAATTGTTTGCCTATTTGTTTTTGTATTACTTTAGTGCCTTGTTACAAACAGGATGCATGTTTTGGATTATTTGTATTTTGTACAGGCTTCCTTCTGTTCACTCTGTCAATTAGGTTAGTATTCTGGCGTAACTGCAATGTTGTTGATCTATCCTCAGTTTTTTCCTATCACAGCCATTAAACTGTGAATGTTTTAAAGTCACCATTGGCCGTGGTAAAATCCCTGAGCGGTTTCCTTCCTGTCCGGCAACTGCATTAGGAATGACGCCTGTATCTTTGTAGTGACTGGGTGTAGTGATACACCATCCAAAGTGTAATTAATAACTTGCTCAAATGGATATTTGTATGTTTTATTTTTTAAATATTCAGGCTGTAATACAACAAAATGTGGAAAAAGAAGGGGTGTGAATACTTTCTGAAGGCACATAAGTGGACGGTATAAAAATCTGGCCCGCAATTTCATAGTATTTTCAATTATAGCCCGTGCGCTGAATGAGTTTGACACCCCTGGGCTAGCGTATTTTTTATGTCGCTAGCTATTTATTTAGCAAGCTAAAAACACAGAGCCTAACCTTAGCTAGCTGCTGGGAGGATGTCATGTCATTGGAGAAGTGGGTGAGTACTGAGTTTTCCCCCTCATATCGCTTTTCGTAGGCTACTGCTAGGACTAGCATGTTTTGGCGGGCAAGCTGCAGAAGGACGAGCAGGCGACTATTCCTTATCGTTCATCAGTGCAATGTTCCCTCATTAGATTTTAGCTCATCTCACTCTGGCTAGCATTAGTTGTTGATCTTGTTGATGTGCATAACTGAGGGAGAGAACGTCTACCTTTTCATGGTTGTTTGATCAATAGGACTGTAAAGTTCCCAAAATGTAAGAGGGCTCCCGTCATATTTGCAGAAATATTATGTGGTTTTGGAGAATGCGTTCTAATGATCTAAAGTCGCGCAGTTGCTACTGTCTGTAGAGACACAGTCCAGTTCAAAGTGAATGATGGCAGGCCCGGGTGGCAAACGGCTTGTTTGCCTACTGTTGCTCTGATTGGCTATGGCGCACCAGTCTCCGTAGACTCCTGTCCTGGACAAGACAGATGTTTTATTTACTGCAGTGTCTACTGTAGTGGCCGCTTTCCCACTCTATATTGCTATCGGATTTTCACAAATGCCTTACTACACATAATTCCCAAACATTCTGTAAATGTATGAAAATGTCAAAATGACCATATCTAAGTGCTCTCTTGTCAGAAATGTAAAACAAAGGTATCATGCTCTTCCCAGGGGTGTATATGAACAGATTTGAATAAGATGTTATGTTGTTAAAATGCTGTCAGTTCCGCTTTATGCCTATCCCAATGTTGGGATAGTACCATGCAAAAATATTGAAGGAAAATAGAAAATTGCAGTGTACAAACTTAATATGATGAACATGAATGACATTTATTCTCATGGGTGACTAAAAATAACGAATTGAAAGCCATGCCCCCAATAGGCCACACCTTTGGATTACCCAAACATGGATTAATTTAACTATTAGTTGGCTTTTTATTCACTTTCATGCTGGGTTGAGCCAGCAGATGGGTATTTTTTATGTAATCCATAGCCGGAATAATATTTGCTCTCATGGGTGGCCAAAAATAACTATCTGAAAGCCACGCTCCTACTATGCCACGCCTCCAGTCTTCTGATCTGACCCGTTGGATCATAAATTAATAACCCAACTAAATGACCCAACTGGCGGTGACAAAAATAACCCAGTGTGTTCTGTACACTACCCAGCAATGCGTTGTTTTTTAACCTATAATTCTTTTGTGTGTACCCATCTTAAGTGTTCTCTAAGTATGCATGTATTATTGTCATATGGTTATTAGCATAACTTGCCAACATCAGTGTAAACAGCCATCTCTGCTTCCATTTTTGAGTGTGTGTGTCTGACTGTTTTAATTACAGTCTATATCTTCCTTAAATGCTAATAGTCTCCTCTTGGTTTCTGAATTTGAATATTAACCAGGACTCGCATCATGTCATACATGCTGCTGTTTACCCCGCTGTTGGTGTGTGGTGAATCTCTGCGGGCACTATGCCAACACCCCCTCTCTTCTACACACATGCATCACACACAAACCTTACACACATCAACCTCCTCCTATCTCAACCCCCACTGTTCCCTCCTGTTCCATTCACTCGAGTGGAAAAGTCACTCCACCCAAACTCAATTAAAGCACACAAACACAAAACGGAGGGAAAAATGAGAGAGAGAGAGAGCACAACACTAGAGTCGTAAGACAAACAGAGAAAGTCATCTTAATTGCTCCCGCTCTGCTCCTCCCTGGCTTCATTATGGGCAGAAAAGATTGCTGCAAGTCACAGGTGTTCCAGCTACCAGCTCCTCTGTGATTCTTGTTTCTGAAAAATGATGTGTGCCACTAGATAGAACGCACAGGGAGAGAGATGGGAGGGGGGAGCAAGAGAAAGCGTGTGTGTGTGTGTGTGTGTGTGTGTGTGTGTGTGTGTGTGTGTGTGTGTGTGTGTGTGTGTGTGTGTGTGTGTGTGTGTGTGTGTGTGTGTGTGTGTGTGTGTGTGTGTGTGTGTGTGTGTGCGTGTGTAAGAGAGGGAGCGAGCTAGAAAGAGAGAGGAAGCGAAAGAGACAATATAAAGACGGAGGGGGAGAGCGAAGGGGAGGGTAAAGAACATAGTGGAGAACAGTAGAAGTAGACCTCTCTCCTTGTTGTTACCCTCTTCTGAAGGAACTCTCCCCCTCGCCAATAAGTCAATATAAATTATGTGTGTCGGCTCCCACAGAGCCTTGTCTTGTCTATGGCGAGTAACATTACATGACTCCGAGCCAGGCAGCACAATGTGTATTGAATCAAAATAAGAGGACAAAATCCAAGCACCATTTAAATAATAACAATTACGGTTACGAAAATGAACATTTCTGAAACAATCTCAAGCCCCATGATGCACACTGTGTTTACTCTTATCTTAGCAGCAAACATACAAACTAGTGCCAATACAAATCACAGATTTGACTGAGTTTCTTGTTCTGTCTAAAACGTATCTCCTTGAAGCAAACACAGCTGAAAGTCTTGAGAGAATACAGTAGGTTTTTCATCCAGTTGATTGGTTGACAGGTTGGCTATAGTGGGCCAGTTGCGTGCAGCGTAGACAGGGGTATTGGCCAGACCTACAGTACCCAACGTGTGTGTGTGATGTGATTGAAAGCAACTTGGTGCCGTCTGACATCGGGAGCAGTCATGCAGTGAACTGTGGCGTCAAGACCACTGAGGTGGTGAGGCCCAAGCAGGCTCCAGGAGGGCCCTCTCAACACACATCACAAACTTCACACTGGGTATCAGTCTTCACCTCTCCCCACGTTTGACACACGGCATCCAGATGTCCAAACTAGGGATTTTGGGAGATAGATACTACTACGCGGCCCTACAGAGAACCGGACAGATTTTAGATGAGGAAAAGAGATGGAGAGAGGGAGAAAAGGCATAAAGAAAGAGAGCAGGCGTGAGGGAGAGAAAGCCAGAGAGGGAGAGAGATGGGAAAAAAATAAGAGATCTGGAGCCACAGGGTTAAAATGGGAGCGTGGAGATTCTTTAAACACGCGGCCGACGTGTAGTTTGACACATTTAACTTCCTCTGAATGGGAAGAGTATGAGATGTAAAATGCAAGTTAAGGACTTGGGTTTGCCTCTAAGCAATCCTCTCTGCTAGTTAATTGTGGATGAGGCTTTGAACGGCGAGTCGAGCTATGCTGCTCAGAATGGGTGAAATGGATTTTAAGTGCTGCTGCTTTAGAATGGTAGAAGAAGAAAAGGTACTGTTTTATCCAAATGGAATGGGTAGAATACCAGAACTAGGACAAAGACATGGTTTATGTCCCAAATGGCACCCTATTCCCTACAGTGCACTACTTTTGACTAAAAATAGTGCAGTTTTTTTACTATCAAAAAAAGTAGTGCACTATATAGGGAGTAGGGTGCATTTGGGACACATTTATAGACTTCTTCAGGCGGAATAACACTAATATACTGCAGTTTTGTATCACGGTTAACATACCTAGTTAAATCTCTATCGAGTACAGAGTTTGGTCAGATAATGATTAGGAGACACATTTAATTACATTTTCCATTTTCCTCCTCAATGTATGAACAGATTTTGCTCTTGTAGTTTGTACTTAATTTAATGCCCCTTGGTAGGACTTAAAGGTAGCATACATGGCCTCTCATATCTCAATAGAAGTTCCTTAATCATACATGGTCCAAATGTTCATATTAGGGCTGGGCGATATGGTCAAAATATCTTATTACGGTATTTACAAAAAAATTGGACGGTTTGATGGTTTTTTATGTTTTTGAATAATAAAAGTTAAACATTTGCTTTATGAGTAGTGCGTGACCCTAGGGTGGCAAACACATACATTCTAAGTGATTTCAATGAGTCTCTCTCCATTCGGATTGTTTTATACTACACAAATAATCTTCACTCAAAAATAATTGTCTGAATTTTTGTTTCTTTTTCTGCATTTCCTGCACTCATTTGAGATCATTTCAGCACTGCCACGTAGAGCTGCACGATATGGGCAAACAATATAGGCCTTATTTTTTACCAAATGTTATAATTGTGATTTGACTTGGGATTTAGGGCAAAATACTTGAGTGAACTGATGGAATCATGGAAATAGATAGATTTTTAGAATGTAATAGTGGGCATTTTGAATTCAGTGTTTGACATGACAACGAATGAAAATGCCAGGGAGGAGTTATTGTGACAGGGTAGGAACCAAAGTGTTGATGAGTGTTTCCTAAGGGACCCTATAATTGTTAGCGACATTCAATGTTTTCTCTTAGCTACTTCATATCGATAACATATTCTTGCTTCGAATATTCCTCTTTGATTGAGAAGATATTGTTGCACAAACAACATGGAGGCTGTAAAGCTAGTTACGTTTGCTCTGGCTAGCGATTAGCATTTGCGGCTAACAAGATTTAGGCCCAACTTACTAAGAAAAGATAAACTAGCTTGCAGATGTAAGAAACACAAACTAAGAGTGTAATTATAGAACACTAGTGGATTTATATTAAGAAGCTACATGAAAACAGCGTCATTGTCATCAACATTGTGCTGTATTGACCATGCAGAGACTGAACACAGTGTCTTGTGGTAGAAGAACAACAAATGCACTCCTTGAGTGACAGGGGGCGGGGCTAGTTCTGTATGGAAAGTGGCATGGAGAGCGAGAGACCGGAGAGAGATGACTCACGTAGCTAAGTAAACTATACAAATGGACGTTACACACAGCGTATCATATTTCACAAACCAAGCATTCAAGTACCATTATAGAAGGTAAAGTAAAAGCCCAAACCAGTTCGTACATCCATACCTGTATATCGTAAAATACGGTATAACCCAGCCGTGGTTGATATCATAGAATTACATACATTTAGAATTGGATTATAAGAGTTCCATGTTTTAATGTTAAGTTCATGCATTGAGTCACATGCCATATAGAAATCAAATCAAATCAAATCAAATTTATTTATATAGCCCTTCGTACATCAGCTGATATCTCAAAGTGCTGTACAGAAACCCAGCCTAAAACCCCAAACAGCAAGCAATGCAGGTGTAGAAGCACGGTGGCTAGGAAAAACTCCCTAGAAAGGCCAAAACCTAGGAAGAAACCTAGAGAGGAACCAGGCTATGTGGGGTGGCCAGTCCTCTTCTGGCTGTGCCGGGTGGAGATTATAACAGAACATGGCCAAGATGTTCATAAATGACCAGCATGGTCGAATAATAATAAGGCAGAACAGTTGAAACTGGAGCAGCAGCACAGTCAGGTGGAAGTTGAAACTGGAGCAGCAGCATGGCCAGGTGGACTGGGGACAGCAAGGAGTCATCATGTCAGGTAGTCCTGGGGCATGGTCCTAGGGCTCAGGTCAGTTGAAACTGGAACAGCAGCATGGCCAGGTGGACTGGGGACAGCAAGGAGTCATCATGTCAGGTAGTCCTGGAGCTCAGGTCCTAGGGCTCAGGTCTGGTGGCACAGATGCTGTTTCATCCTTTCCTACACTGAAATTACCCTTGCCTAACGATTGCGTCTGAAGCTGGGCTTGCAGCACAGCTATCCTCGCAGAAATGCTGGTAATACTCTAACCAGACAAGGGTTTTAACTTCACCCTGCCATTAACATGCCATAGGGACATTCATAGAAAGTTAGCAAGTGCCACCAGAGTAAGATATGTGATTGAATTCTCCATTAGTCTGCATCAGTACAAGCTAGATGTGAAGTGTAGAGGTACTTTACATCCCCTCAGGAATATAGCACAAGGTTAACACGCAAGCACGCACGCACACACACACACACATCAAACACACCACATGCACGCATGCACACACACACGCGCGCACACACACACACATCAAACACACCATACGCACGCACACACACACCAAACACACCGCATACACACACACCCATGAGAGAAATAATGTCAAGTTTAGCTGAGCTAAGGCATAGCCCAGGGCGATGTTATTCACACACACTGTAAAAGATCCTACAGAGGACTTACCATGTTAAGCTAATGTGTTTGTCAGATCTAAAATATGGGTCAAAATGAATGAGAAGCTTTTAAGTTTTCCCCAGACAATGAAGCCATAATATAGGAAGTCCCCTTGTGTTTCTGATATTCTCTGTACAGCACTTCACTTGTCATAGATTCTATACACAAGATATCAGGGAGTTGCCTGTGCATGAGTTAACGTTTAAGGTTGACTAGAGAGCAGAAGACAATCTCTTGAGTGTGTGTGTATATATTCACACACACACACACACACACACACACACACACACACACACACACACACACACACACACACACATCCCCTACATACTATGCTTCTACATGTGGCTGTGTTTATTGTGGGTGTGTGGTGTGTGCTTAGTTTGAGGCCCGTGCTGTGTCTTTAAATTGTCTGGTTTGTTTGTGGCTACAGAGACTGATGTGCAATATGGATGACGTGTGGAGGGCAGGCTCGGCCAGAGCTCAGGGTCCATGTAAGCTGACAGTCACACATTGTAGTTGGGTTGCCTCCGTCCTGCCTGCTCCCAGCCTGCTGCCTTCCTCGATCCTGCCTGCTCCCAGCCTGCCTCCCTCCTGCCTGCTCCCAGCCTGCTGCCTGCCTCCCTCCTGCCTGCTCCAAGCATGCTGCCTGCCTGCTCTCAGCCTCCTGCCTGCCCTCCCCCCCTGCCTTCTCTCAGCCTGCTGCCTGCCTCCCTCCTGCCTGCTCCCAGCCTGCTGCCTGCCTCCCTCCTGCCTGCTCCCAGCCTGCTGCCTGCATCCCTCCTGCCTGCTCCCAGCCTGCTGCCTGCCTCCCTTCTGCCTGCTCCCAGCCTGCTGCCTGCCTCCCTCCTGCCTGCTCCCAGCCTCCTGCTTACCTCCCTCCTGGCTGCTCCCAGCCTGCTGCTTACCTCCCTCCTGCCTGCTCCCAGCCTGTTACCTGCCTCCCTCCTGCCTGCTCCCAGCCTGTTACCTGCCTCCCTCCTGCCTGCTCCCAACCTGCTGCCTGCCTCCCTCCTACCTGCTCCCAGCCTGCTGCCTGCCTCCCTCCTGCCTGCTCCCAGCCTGCTGCCTGCGTCCCTCCTGCCTGCTCCCAGCCAGCAGCCTGCCTCCCTCCTGCCTGCTCCCAGCCTGCTGCCTGCTCCCTCCTGCCTGCTCCCAGCTTGTTGCTGCCTGCCTCCCTCCTGCCTGCTCCCAGCCTGCTGCTTGCCTCTCTCCTGCCTGCTACCAACCTGCTGCCTGCCTCCCTCCTGCCTGCTGCCTGCCTCCCTCCTGCCTGCTTCCAGCCTGCTGCCTGCCTCCCTCCTGCCTGCTCCCAGCCTGCTGCCTGCATCCTTCCTGCTTGCTCCCAGCCTGCTGCCTGCCTCCCTCCTAGTCACAGCTCTCTGGGAGCTGGGTTAACCAACAGAGCTCAGGGAATGGACCTCCTGCTGAATGAGTTGATGTTGCTGCTGTGGCTGTACACACACACACACACAACCGTGCACACACACACAAGATAATGATGCTTCTGTGCTGTCTCCATCCCTTACTCCTAAAGGCCCAGATTGGTGGGTTTGTCCTACCAGAAGCAGAAATGTTGCTGTGTGTCACTGTAATTGACTGAAGGTGTGTCCTTAACCTTCAGTGACTGTGTGACTGTACCCTTCTGTTGTTGGTGGTGGCCTTTGATGGTTGGCAGGCACACTCTGGGTGTGTTAAATCAGCCCAAACAACAGACAGCCATGGCTGTGTTGGAGTGAATTAAATCTAAATTCATTATGAACACTCGTCTTTCCCTCTCCCTCAGCTACCTTTGGAACAGTTGACATTTAAGGAGGAGTTTTTCTCTTCTGTGATGGAGAAAAGTGAAAGGTGATGAATAATACATTGTCCCTCTCCTCCTCTTCCTCCTCCTCCTCCTCCGCTGTTCCCGTGAAGCAGTGTGAGGTGGGAGACGTTGATGGCAGTGTGTCAGTCTGGCGGTGACACACAGAGCTTGTTATTTGTAAGTGTGTCCGGTCGGTCACTAGGCTCCCCATTGTTTAACCCCAAACAAAAGACAAAAGCTATCGCCACAGAGACCCTCTTCTCCACTGCACAGCACAGTGGAGATACTTCATCAAGCCCTAGGGAAGGCTCTACTCTGAAGAGTGTTCTCTAAGAGAGAGAGAGAGAGGGGGGGGGAGGGAGGGAGGGAGGGAGGGAGGGAGGGAGGGAGGGAGGGAGGGAGGGAGGGAGGGGAGGGAGGGAGGGAGGGAGGGAGGGAGGGAGGGAGGGAGGGAGGGAGGGAGGGAGGGAGGGAGGGAGGGAGTCTGTGTTCATTCTGCCCCCAGGGAGAGACAGAGACTGCATTTTATGTCAAACTGCGACAGATATTCTGACATAAGAAATACATTCTTCCCTAAAATGATAAAACAATACAAAGAATTAGACAGACTTAATGATGAAGACAAACTTAGGGACATACTTAGTTAAAAACCAAAATGCTGTGTTTTAGCAGCCACATTTGTGGCCTCCTGCCACAACCTGAGGGACAGCCAGTGACAAAGAAGTATATTGTGATTATTCATGTTCGCCTATTCTTTATTATTATTATTATTCTTACATGTTGTAATTGGTGTTCATATGAGTATCACTATCATTATTATTGCTTCATTACCAACAGTCTAGTATATTCCTGACTTGACCATTGTCGCTATACTGTATGTTTACTTTGACAATGTAAGTGTTTACTTTCCATGTCAAGAGAGAGAGAGAGAGAGAGAGAGAGAGAGAGAGAGAGAGAGAGAGAGAGAGAGAGAGAGAGACAGAGAGAGACAGAGAGAGAGAGAGAGAGAGAGAGAGAGAGACAGAGAGAGAGAGAGACAGAGAGAGACAGAGAGAGAGAGAGAGAGAGAGAGAGAGAGAGAGAGAGAGAGAGAGAGAGAGAGACAGAGAGAGAGAGAGAGAGAGACAGAGAGAGACAGAGAGAGACAGAGAGAGACAGAGAGAGAGAGAGAGAGAGAGAGAGAGAGAGAGAGAGAGAGAGAGAGAGAGAGAGAGAGAGACGGATGTCCCCTTTCCCCCTCTTTCTCATCATATCAGAACAACATGAGATTGAGAGAAAGGGCTCCTCCAGTCTGGAGTTGACTGAACAGAGTTACTGTAGTGTTGTTGTGTTGCTGCGCTAATGATGATGATGTTTTCTCTGTGGAAGGTTAGAAAGTCAAGTGAACCATTGTACTGCTGTCTCCTATCCCCTGGCTGTTCTTCTCTCACATCTCACTCATTTTTCTCTTTTCAGACTCTCTGTTCTCTCTCTTTCTCTCTCATATAATGCGTTATCTCTCCACTTCTTTCTCCATCATTGTGACCTCTCTAGGCTGGGGGCATAGGATCAACAGTCCACTGCCTGGTCACTGCAAATCTTTCTTCACAACGAGCTACGATTAAACACTGTGATTAATATTGTCACAGTCTCTGTACACTGGTTTCTCTGTGTGTATGTGTGTGTGTGTGTGAGAGAGAGACAGAGAGAGAGAGAGAGTTTCACTCCCGTTTATCTGTGCTCATCAATGTCCATGTCTCTCCTCCCTCTATCTCTGCTCTAATTGGAACATTTTCTCAACTTAATTGCAACTTTCTCCTTGGCATGCAAATGTTGTTCTCTGGCTCGCCTAGCCTGCCCCCTTTCCTGCTCCTCTCCTCTTTCCAATTAAGATCCAGACAGAGATAGGGCCGCTCAAAGGGAGCACGCTATGGAGGGCTGGGCCCACCACTGCCCCAGACAGGGGGATATTGAGTGGTTGTGACCCCAGCAGAGCACCACCTCGCTGGGCATCACACCCACGTATCTCCCCCTGTGAACTCTGTAGAGGTGGAGGTGTCCTTGATGAGAGCAGTCACTACAGAGCACAGCGGAACTGTGTGGTTGCGTGTGTGGTTGCGTGTGTGGTTGCGTGTGTAGTTGCGTGTGTGCGTGCGCGTGTGCGTGTGTGTGTGTGTGTGTGGATTTTTGGACACTGGCACAACTGAGGCACTTTATCAGCTGTTCTGATCAGATCTCCTCCCCATTGTTCGAGAAGCCAAGGGGAGGCATATTGTGTATGAGTGTGAATATTAATTTAGAGATTTTATCATCCAATATCATGCTTTGTCTGGCCTGCTCGTAGTGTCCAGAGCCAAGTCTCTATTTTATGGCAGTAAAACCAAAGGGCTGTATATTTGTGTAGTAGTTATCCATTATCAAGTTTTAACATAATTTAATAACCATATATTGTTTTGACTTATTTAGAGCAGAGAGATGGATTGCTGTTGATGTACTGAATGTTTCTGAATGGTGATTAACTGATATCACCAACACACACTCCTTCATCTTTAGTCTCTCACTCCTGTCCTCTCCTCTCTTCCTCCATCTCTCCCCCAGCTCCCTCAGTCCGGACACAGAAGACCCAGAAGATTCCTTTCAGAGGGAGGGGTTTGGACGCCAGAGCATGTCAGAGAAACGCACCAAACAGTTTGGCGACAATGCCAATCAGCTTGAGATCATCAAGACGCGCAAGTCCAAGAGCATGGACCTAGGTAATAACTACTGTACAAGTCCAAGAGCATGGACCTAGGTAATAACTACTGTACAAGTCCAAGAGCATGGACCTAGGTAATAACTACTGTACAAGTCCAAGAGCATGGACCTAGGTAATAACTACTGTACAAGTCCAAGAGCATGGACCTAGGTAATAACTACTGTACAAGTCCAAGAGCATGGACCTAGGTAATAACTACTGTACAAGTCCAAGAGCATGGACCTAGGTAATAACTACTGTACAAGTCCAAGAGCATGGACCTAGGTAATAACTACTGTACAAGTCCAAGAGCATGGACCTAGGTAATAACTACTGTACAAGTCCAAGAGCATGGACCTAGGTAATAACTACTGTGCAAGTCCAAGAGCATGGACCGAGGTAATAACTACTGTGCAAGTCCAAGAGCATGGACCGAGGTAATAACTACTGTGCAAGTCCAAGAGCATGGACTTAGGTAATAACTACTGTGCAAGTCCAAGAGCATGGACTTAGGTAATAACTACTGTGCAAGTCCAAGAGCATGGACTTAGGTAATAACTACTGTGCAAGTCCAAGAGCATGGACCGATGTAATAACTACTGTACAAGTCCAAGAGCATGGACGTAGGTAATAACTACTGTACAAGTGCAATAAAATGGACTTAGGTAATAACTACTGTACAAGTGCAATAAAATGGACGTAGGTAATAACTACTGTACAAGTGCAATAAAATGGACGTAGGTAATAACTACTGTACAAGTGCAATAAAATGGACTTAGGTAATAACTACTGTACAAGTCTAAGAGCATGGACCTAGGTAATAACTACTGTACAAGTGCAATAAAATGGACTTAGGTAATAACTACTGTACAAGTGCAATAAAATGGACGTAGGTAATAACTACTGTACAAGTGCAATAAAATGGACTTAGGTAATAACTACTGTACAAGTCTAAGAGCATGGACCTAGATAATAACTACTGTACAAGTGCAATAAAATGGACTTAGGTAATAACTACTGTACAAGTGCAATAAAATGGACGTAGGTAATAACTACTGTACAAGTGCAATAGAATGAACTTAGGTAATAACTACTGCACAAGTCCAAGAGCATGGACCTAGGTAATAACTACTGTACAAGTCCAACAGCATGGACCTAGGTAATAACTACTGTACAAGTGCAATAGAATGAACTTAGGTAATAACTACTGTACAAGTCCAAGAGCATGGACCGAGGTAATAACTACTGTACAAGTCCAAGAGCATGGACCTAGGTAATAACTACTGTACAAGTGCAATAGAATGGACTTAGGTAATAACTACTGTACAAGTGCAATAGAATGGACCTAGGTAATAACTACTGTACAAGTCCAACAGAATGGACCTAGGTAATAACTACTGTACAAGTCCAACAGCATGGACCTAGGTAATAACTACTGTACAAGTACAATAGAATGGACCTAGGTAATAACTACTGTACAAGTCTAAGAGCATGGACCTAGGTAATAACTACTGTACAAGTCCAAGAGCATGGACCTAGGTAATAACTACTGTACAAGTCCAAGAGCATGGACCTAGGTAATAACTACTGTACAAGTCCAACAGCATGGACCTAGGTAATAACTACTGTACAAGTCTGAGAATGGACCTAGGTAATAACTACTGTACAATTTGAAGAGCATGGACCTAGGTAATAACTACTGTACAAGTCTGAGAATGGACCTAGGTAATAACTACTGTACAATTTGAAGAGCATGGACCTAGGTAATAACTACTGTACAAGTCTGAGAATGGACCTAGGTAATAACTACTGTACAAGTCCAAGAGCATGGACCTAGGTAATAACTACTGTACAAGTCCAAGAGCATGGACCTAGGTAATAACTACTGTACAAGTCTGAGAATGGACCTAGGTAATAACTACTGTACAAGTCCAAGAGCATGGACCTAGGTAATAACTACTGTACAAGTCCAAGAGCATGGACCTAGGTAATAACTACTGTACAAGTCCAACAGCATGGACCTAGGTAATAACTACTGTACAAGTCTGAGAATGGACCTAGGTAATAACTACTGTACAATTTGAAGAGCATGGACCTAGGTAATAACTACTGTACAAGTCCAAGAGCATGGACCTAGGTAATAACTACTGTACAAGTCCAACAGCATGGACCTAGGTAATAACTACTGTACAAGTCTGAGAATGGACCTAGGTAATAACTACTGTACAATTTGAAGAGCATGGACCTAGGTAATAACTACTGTACAAGTCTGAGAATGGACCTAGGTAATAACTACTGTACAATTTGAAGAGCATGGACCTAGGTAATAACTACTGTACAATTTGCAGAGCATGGACCTAGGTAATAACTACTGTACAAGTCTGAGAATGGACCTAGGTAATAACTACTGTACAATTTGAAGAGCATGGACCTAGGTAATAACTACTGTACAAGTCTGAGAATGGACCTAGGTAATAACTACTGTACAAGTCCAAGAGCATGGACCTAGGTAATAACTACTGTACAAGTCTGAGAATGGACCTAGGTAATAACTACTGTACAAGTCCAACAGCATGGACCTAGGTAATAACTACTGTACAAGTCTGAGAATGGACCTAGGTAATAACTACTGTACAAGTCCAACAGCATGGACCTAGGTAATAACTACTGTACAAGTCTGAGAATGGACCTAGGTAATAACTACTGTACAAGTCCAAGAGCATGGACCTAGGTAATAACTACTGGTCAAGTCCAAGAGCATGGACCTAGGTAATAACTACTGTACAAGTCCAACAGCATGGACCTAGGTAATAACTACTGTACAAGTCTGAGAATGGACCTAGGTAATAACTACTGTACAATTTGAAGAGCATGGACCTAGGTAATAACTACTGTACAAGTCTGAGAATGGACCTAGGTAATAACTACTGTACAAGTCCAACAGCATGGACCTAGGTAATAACTAATGTACAAGTCTGAGAATGGACCTAGGTAATAACTACTGTACAATTTGAAGAGCATGGACCTAGGTAATAAATACTACTGTAACTACTTTTGTGAATCTGGGCCCAGATTCACAAAAATCTCTTAAGAAGACATTGCTTCATAACTGCCATTTTATCCCTTAACTATAGACTTACTGTAAGAAGTAAGTTAAGCAAAGTTGCTATTCTTCAAAAGAGTTCTTGGTAAATTTGATTGAGCTTTTTGTTATGTTTCTCCATAAATTTTAAGCAAAAAGTTAAGAAGAAATTAGATTCTTGAAAATAAAGTTCTTGGAAATGTTGTTAATTCCAAGATGGTAAACCCCTGTCTTAAACTCATGGCAGTGAGAGAAAAAGTTCCTGAAAGCAATTAAACATGTTTAATTCACTCACAAACTTCATCTGAAAGTTTCAGTATTGATTATTTTAAACCCAAGAACATGTTTTAGCACAGTAATTTCAGTAAGAGATATGCTAACATGAATGCTATTGCTAGCTAGATAGCTAGCTAAAACAATCAACAAGCAACAAGCATCTTAAGATTTGTAAGAAGATATTTGAGAAGTTTGTAAGAAAATCATAAAATCCTAAGGTATTATTGAGGAATTGCACTTACGAACTATCTTATGACCTTCTTATTTTTCTTCTTAAGAAGCTTCTTAAGTTTTTCGTGATTGTGAATCTGGGCCCTGGTTGGTTAACACCAACACTCCAAACCCCTGGGTCCTCCTTCAACCCCCCCTTCCCCTCTTTCCCTTAACATGTGACATTGTAAACCTGTGCCCAGTGGCCCATTGTGAAACATGGGTAAATGATTTGCAGTGTGACTGTACAAAACCTTTTTTCCTAGCCCTTCGAGACTGATAGAAACAATTGTCCTGGAACATGACCATTAGGGCCAGAGTGCAGTTTTGGTGCTTTGTGAAAGATCCTGGGGATGGGAATAGACAGACAGGTGATGTGGGATGGAATGCTAGTCCTGACGAGAAACATGCTGAGGAACACTTCAAGTCACTCCCCAAAGGACCATCTGGCTCTGTACCTCACATCATTGAGTTATCATGACAGATAACAGACCTTTTTATGTCTTTAGGTATCTAGAGTCTTGACCTGACAAGAGTTTTATCCTCCGGGGACTGGCTTAGCGGTTTCCCTCAAACACTAAAAGGTATAAAAGTTCATCACAAACCCAGAGTCCTCAAACTAAGACTTAGTATAAAAATATATAATAATCCCCTTTGGACGATGGATGGGTTTCACTGACTGATTAGCTATAATACAGCAGGATCCCGATCATTGTTAAGGGCATTATGTTTTCAACATCAATGAAAGTTCAAATGATTGGAGGAAGTGTTTAGATCTGATGAGAAGTCCATAGGAAGCTGAAAACCGTAACCTGAAGCTCCTATTTCTTAGTAGCTAAAGGTCTCATCATCAAAAAGCTTTTTAATTGTGCCACTAAAGTGCTGTCAGCAATTCATGTTTTTTTTCTTTAATGTGAATTTGACGAGTGAGGAAAAAGCAAGATCACTTATCGAAAGCTTTATGCTAGCTGTTGTTGAATAGACAGTTTTACTTTGCAAATAACAGCTAATGCCTCCAAGCATCACTGGGAGCATTAAGATTGGCTTGTCAGTGATAGATTATCAAAACTCGGGAACCCACATCATGAGGAATCAGATGAGGCATCGGAATATGACCGGGCATAACCGCATGTCAGAAATGAGCAGGAACATTCCCTCGCCTTCGGGATCTCAAGCGCTTCTCAAACCTGACAAATCACCCTTGCGTAGATCTTAGCATGTTTAACAAAGCTATTTCTCCACAGAAACTGTTTTTCTTTGAAATATTTCTAAGTAGGGTGTTTTTTTTTCTCCCCTCTTTAATCTCGTTTCAGGAGCTCTGTGCCAAATCAGATCAGCGTCAACTGCTACCGTTTCATGACTTTCATGACCCATCTCCATAAATATGTGCTAAACACTAAGCTGCCCAGACACCTGAAGGTTTCTATTCCATTTAGATTTGGAACAAGATTGAGAGGAGGAGAAAATAAGGGGCTGAATACTGCACACCTCTCTGTGGCTGGGAGGAATATGCTAACACATTATACCCAGTCAACCTGAATAATCCAGTGATCGACAGAACTGCATGGTGTTATAATATCTCTCCACTTCTGATTGTTATTCCAAAAGCTCTTCAATAGTCTTTCTCTTCCTCCCTTTTCACAGTGATAATATGCATGTTGGCTGACTAGGCTAGCCTTGGAGACTGGCCACAGTAACACAAAGACTAATTCAAACCCTTTTCACACTAGTTGCTGGAACCGTATCAGAGCCAGTATGGTTCTGGTTGCCACAATAGTGTGAAAAGGGTACTAGAGATGCTCTGGAATGGTGTTCTGATTTGGAATGTGGAATGTGGGCACTAACTAACCAATCACACTTGTTTATGCCTCTTTAACAGTATCAGACGAGTTTAACCCCCACCTCACCCCCAGCACAGAAAACATGGAAGGTAAGCACTAACCACCAATCAGGGCGTATTGTTCATCACCACCGCCACTGAACCGGCAAATCGCACAGCACTTTGGAATAACAAGCTCATCTCTGATTGGCTCGTCTTTTTGAGTTGGGGTCAGATGTCAAGAGAAGGGTTTGGGAAAGGGGCGGTATTCTTATTGACCCCTTTGCCATCTCATAAAGGGTAACTTTTGTTTTTCTCTTTGCTCTTTGTCTGATTATTCCTTGGCCAGAGAAATGGAAGGATATTTATGATGCCATTTGAGGTAATTGCAGTGAGCACAAAAAGGGTTTTCATATTTTGTAGGGAGAGAAAAAGAAAGTGGCATGGTGTTGAATAGAGGTTTGGCAGCAGTTGTCTGAAACGTTGCCACCATGCTTGTTCTGTAGTGAATATGATAGAAGAAAACATTCATTATGCTGAAAGGTGTAAGGGGGTAGGGTTGTGAGGAGTGAGGCAAAGTAGTCCCATTTGAAATAGAGATGCTCAATGCCAGTTGGCCTCTTTAGCTGAATGGAATTAATCCATCAATGACACGCCAGTGTGTTCTCACCTTCCATTAGAACGGATCTAGTACAACGTGTGTACTCACCAGGCACAGAATGTGTTGAGAGCTGAACAATGCAAACAGCACTTTTACTAAACAGCAGCCAAAATCTATTCTTTCTCATACCTATTGCACATTAGTGAAATAAATACAAGTGATTCACTGAATGAGCAGGACAGGATCACAGCCTAACTACAGGTAATCTATACTAAACAAAAATATAAATGCAACATGTAAAGTATTGGTCCCATGTTTTATGAGCTGAAATAAAAGTTCACATACATTTTCCAAAAAAGCTAATTTCTCTCCAATTTTGTGCATAAAGATGTTTACATCTGTGTTAGTGAGCATTTTTCCTTTGTCAAGACAATCCATCCAACTAACATGTGTGGCATATGAAGTAGCTGATTAATCAGCATTGTCATTACACATGTGCACCTTGTGCTGGGGACAATTAAAGGCTACTCAAATGTCCAGTTTTGTCACACAACACAATGCCAGAGATGTCTCGAGTTTTGAAGAAGCGTGCAATTGGCATGCTGACTGCAGGAACGTCCACCAGAGCTGTTGCCAGATAATTGAATGTTAATTTCTCTACCATAAGCCACCTACAGCGTTGTTTTTGAAAATTTGGCAGTACATCCAACTGGCCTTTCAACTGCAGACCATATGTAACCATGCCAGCCCAGGACCTCTACATCCGGCTTCTTCAAAACTCATTCAGATTGGCTGGGCCTGGCTCCCCAGTAGATTAGGGCCTGGAATTGATTTCAATCGACAGATTTCCTTATATGAACTGTAACTCAGTAAAATTGTTGAAACTGTTGCATGTTGCGTTGTATATTTTTGTTCAGTATATGACCCAGCTATTTTGACGTAGAGTATTGCTCTCATGTCCATAGAAATAGAACACATTCTAGTTCTGTGCTCGCGTCACCACCACCACCAGCACCCCCAATGTCATGGCTACTTAGCCAAACAATGACAATGCCTCTGATTGAGATGTTGAGTTACATTAATGATAATGGGGTGACATTATGTTACATGTAGAACAGTGTGGATTGGAGGATATAGGACGTCCTCTGGTCCTCCTAATGAACCAAGGTTGTGTCCCAAATGGCACCCTATTCCATATATAGTGTACTACTACTTTTATAGGGCTCGGGTCAAAAGTAGTGCACTATATAGGGAATATGGTGGCATTTGAGACATGGCCCAGGAGTTGGCAGAGACAAGGAGCCTGGTCGACCTAGGGCCGCATCTCTTCCTCAGGGATACCAGGACATGGCCCCGCCACAACACCCTGGGACTATTTTTAGCTTAATTACCCTTTTAACGCTGCGCTTTAAACCCTCCACACACTGAATACATTAGGCATAATGGAGCCCCCGTCCTCCCTGTCCTCCCCGTCCATACAAAAATCTTTACATGCAAGGATGAAGTGGTTGTGAATAATGGTGGTGGGAGCATTGCTCCTTGGCTGCTTTCCAAATGGCACCATGCTCCCTATATAATGCACTCCTTTTGACCAGAGCCCTATAGGGCTTGGTCAAAATGTGTGCACTAAATAGGGAATTATTGTGCCATTTTGGACGCAGCCATTGTAATTATACTATGGGGCTGCTGGAGCTACTACCGTAATAATCACTAGTGATTTATTCATATAGTTTGCAATACCTCCCTTTAACGCTTAATGATCATCGCTCTTCTCCAATTAAATGTCCTCCTGGTTGCCTTTGGTTTCGTCTTATTACTGTAAGAATATATTGCACATTCATCTTGGTCACTAATATTTGCTGGTGCGTTTTGGCAGTTTTTTTGTGTGTGTCGCATATTTATGCTTCCCCCTATTTCTTCTCTGAGCGTGTGGTGAGTGTCATACCTGTGTCGGTTTGCGATAGGGAACATGTATTATTTCTTCCCCAATGAGCAGAAGACGTGGCAGCGTGGGTTGGTTGTGTGATAGGACCTGGCATATTGAGAGCTGTCAGTCAAAATGTCCCTGGAGAGGTTCTGAGAGATTCAGATGAAAACAAAGGCAAAAGCACGGACCAATCAGAGGCCTCTGTGCCATTCCCAGACAGAAACACTACACAACGATCTAGCCTGATTCAGAATACGAAAGGGTGATAATTCCCAGATTCGGAGAATGGCAGATGAGGGAGAGAGAGAGCGGCAGATGCCATTTGTGTTTCCATAAACTGTTGTATCCGTCCGTGGGTTTATCACCCACAATCCTATTGTGTCAAACATGCATCCGCCCAGCTTCGGTGTGTGCTCTAGTCTGTTTGTCTGGATTTATGCATAAGCTTCCAAAGCCTCACATTTACATGGCATTTGGAGTATGTTGATTAAGGCACATCCTCCAGCATATGGAGAATTATGCCACGTCCTTACCGGGGGCTGTAATTTCCTGTTATTCATGTTTTTTATGTCCGTCTGTCCTCCCATGTCCTTAATCTGACACAAGTGGTTCTTTTGAGAAATAAATCCAGATGATTTCCCCTTCCACCCAGGTGGTACAATAAGATGAGCAAATCTCCTTCATTGTCATATAAAATGAAGTCAGTAATCAGAGATGTGCCTTGCTTTCCTGAGGAACAACACAGTTAAATGGCTGTCCTGTTCCCGGTGGTGCTTCACAAGGGTACCTGTAACCCTGCTGACATTTCAAACACACTGTAAAGTTCTGTTTTACTGTCTCCGTCAGCTGGAAGATGTGGATCCACTTACTGGTGATGTTGTATCATGCAATTGCTTTTCCTTTAAGCATGCATCTGAGTGGTTAGCAGTGTGGCCCTCTGGTGAACCTACTCGCACTGGTCCAAAGTAGTGCACTATATAGGGAATATGGTGCCATTTGGGACACTTCCAGGTATCTGTGTAGTTGGTAGCGTGGTCCTCGGGTGCCTGCTGGGAAAAGGAGTCTTTATTAGCTGTGACAGGGTTATTATGGAGAGCTGTGTAGAGGCCTCAGTTTATACATACAGTAACAGCTAACGACTGACCTCGGTACAGCCAGATGGGGGAGTAGTGACCCATGGACCAGTGGATCCAAGCAGCGCTGAGAGACAGGATACACACATCTTGTCACAGTAAGGTCAGAGGTTAGTGGCTTGGATGACCAGACCACCTGTGGTTAAGTTTCCTCCCCTAGTCTAAAAATCATGGTCTAGGATTCCTCCCAAATGGCGTCCGATTCCTTATATGCTGTGAAGTGTACTAATTTTGACCTGGGCCAATCGGAAAAGTAGAATAGAATTGAACTTTATTGTCCATCCAGGATGGACATTTTTCTTTGGCATCACCTTCCAGTAGAAAAGCAAAATACTACACTAAATATGGAATAGGTTGCCATTTGGGATGCATCCCTAGACTGGTGAGAAGTGAGTCATCCTTGATCAACAGAATTCCTTTTCCCACAGTCGTTCACTTCTGTAAGAAGCAGATTGGGATGTCACTTTGATATAGAAGCGTTTGGCACGGTTCTCGGCTAATCACAAACGTAGCCACGGCAGGTTTACTTGGCTAAAGGACCAAGTAGAGATTAGCAGCCTGGCGCTTTCAGACAGTAGAAGACGGGCGTCTGAAGCTGCTACTGCTTGTGAAATGATGATAACAGTAGCAGGCAACACATGGGTTACTGTCCTGGGCTGACATGTTGCCTTCTATATCGCCTGGAGTCCATTAGACTTCCTCTCCTTCTCCCGATCTCCCCACTCAAATCACCTGTAGTTACTTCACAACCAACCACTCTACTCCTCTCTGACTTTTCAGAGGGGGTATTCATTCCATAAGAGGGAGAAGGAAATAGATTCGTAATTGTTTTCTTTCTCTGATGGGGGTTTATTTTCTTATCCCTAATCTGTGTTTGGCTCCGTGTCTGTTCATCCACAGATCCGCTGTGAGAGCTCTGCAGCAATAGGCCACGCTCCGTTTAGGGCCCCGAAAACAAGTCAGGGGTGTTATTGATGACTGAAGGAAACGTGGGGGGGCAGAAGACCGAAACAAGACCACATGGTAGCTGGCTGACTGACTGGCTGGCTTGGTGTTTACATGAGGCGAAGCTGCATGGAACCTGGCAGCACATGCTATGTGTGTTTTGGACCTGAGGGGTCTAAAGAGACAATGCTGGTCTGTGGGCCTCATTCCCATATGCACAGTCCTTAGAGAGTCCTCAGCTTCCACTGAACGGTGGTCAAAACCCAGACAGGACTAATTCAATCAAAAGTTGATCAACTATCTATTAACTGTTTCCCTTTTCAAAGTTTCTTATTAACACGCTGGTTAGAAGCAGATTTAAAATCTATTCTGTTTTGTGGGAAGGTGGTTGTTATTGGTTAATACAGCACAATGAAGAATAAGTGAATGGATAGGGACAGAAAATCAAAATGTCTGCTTGTTTAACATGGCTATCTGGTGGGGCCAGAGCTCAGGGGAAATGACTGACGCCACCTGACAAAATTAAATACCAATACCCCCAGTCTCGCTCCACTTCCATACCTTAAACAAACGCACAGCAGCCATTGGAAAACAAATGATAGCTGTCTCAAGGTTTATTCCAGAGGTAGATAAGAGGTTGCTGTCCAGCACTCATTCTGCTATCCATCTACAGATCTGACGTCTTACAAGCATACCTATCAGTACATCTAGTGCTAATGTCAACAGTCTTCTAAGTGGTGGTGATACCTGACAGGAACAGCAAACAAAAGAACGTTTTCATATTGTGCCATACATACAATCTCCTTTTAGAGTTACTGACAACAGACGCCCGTCTTCGGCAATTGTTGTTTATTTGTCATTTGCATGTTAATTACATGCATTTTGCATGAACAGGATCCATTATAAGGTGTATTTCAATGAAATGAGTTGTCACGGGGCCACCCGTTTTGTGCCATCAGTAAATTTGTTCTGCACACTATGAAGTCATACTTCACTCACATCTTCTTCTTTCTTTGTGGTGTGTGTGGTGTGTGTGGTGTGGGTGAGGGTGAAGGTGAGGTAGGCTACTTGTCTTGACAGGAGTTTGTAAAGATTCCATACATGTTTATCTCTACTAGATCTAACAGGTGGCTGGTGTTGGCAACAGTTTGGGAAATCTCTGTGTTGGAAAAGCCCCACCTGGCTATAGCTTGCATTCTCTCTATACATGAGCAATCCCATTCTGGGTGTGGTGTGTGACCCTGCGTTCATATTCTGTTATCCACCATCTGCACAACCTTAATCTTCTCGTTTTGAAGTGAGGCTGTTTGTGTCCTTTAAAAGCCTTGTTGCGAAGGGCTTTAAAAAAACAACAACAGATGAGACGCATGAAAGGCCATCCCGTGGAAGGTTCAGAGTAGTGACATCGAGGAGGCCACGGCAGTAGGAAGTGAATGGGCTGTGTTTAGTCTACAATACTTCTGATTGTCCTACTGTTTTCTAACGCGTTCTCCCTCCTCCCCTCTAACTCTGCATCCCATCCTCACTTCCACCCCTATCTTTCCCCTGTTCTGCTCTAGATCAGAGTGATGTTATGTTGATCTAATTTCTGTTCTGTTAACCATGGCTGCTCACTCTTGCCTACAGTACTGTACACACTTTAGTATATAGACATTTGGAAGCTCGCTAGGTTTTGAAAATGTAGTCCGTTTACACGCACGCATTTCAGGTACATTACACAGTCTGAGAAACTTTGTCAAACATTGTTGAAATGAGAATGAGGGTTTACTCTGTTTTCTCTTTGTCTTGCTCCTACAAAGATAGATAGATATGCCCTCATAATGTTTCACACACGCCAATTCATCATTTATTTTCCAGATGAATTCCCACAGACTATAGCCCGTCCTTCTTCTCCTATAGTGAATTACACGCCAAGTGGAGGGTTTTACATCATCTCATTTTCTTTCGGTCTTTGGAAACTAGGAAAACCTAAATGATTTATAGCAATCAGAGTTCAGTATAGAATATAACGTTTCAGGACACATTTTCAGGGTATGAATATCACACATCATAAAATCTTTGTCTATTTCCTATATAGTGCACCACTTTTGACCAAAGCCGTAGGGTATTAATAGGGTGCCATTTAGGACACTGCCAAACTCAATTGTTCTTGGACCTGTGTTCGGACTACTCCTTTATCAGACTCTTCAACAGGAGAAGCAGTAGGACCCTCCCTGGGCCTCAAGAAGTCCTATAAAGACTATATAAACTTATGTAGGGCATTATGAGTCTTTGTCATGCATAGGAAGGCTTTATGAATGCTAAATATCACCACTCTAAGTCAAGTGTTACCACTTCTCCTTCCTTCAGGCTCTTCGACAGGAGAAACAATTGGTCCCTCTCTGGGCCTGAAGAAGTCCAGCTCCCTGGAGAGCCTCCAGACTGCTGTTGCCGAGGTTACACTCAACGGGGAAATTAACCTCCACAGGCCACGCCCACGAATCATCAGGGGGCGGGGCTGCAACGAGAGCTTCCGGGCAGCCATCGACAAATCGTACGACAGGCCAGGAGTAATCGTTACTGCTATGGAAGAGTGTGACCTGAAGGGAATGGAGACATGTGAGTGTTAAGCGTTCAGACTGTAAGACCTCGGTTTTATAAAGCATAACTAATTTTGTGTATAGTTTATAGACCTCGGGTTTTATAAAGCATAACTCATTTTATGTGTAGTTTATAGACCTTGGTTTTATAAAGCATAACTCATTTTATGTGTAGTTTATAGACCTTGGTTCTATTAAGCAAACCTATGTAGTTTCTGTAGTTTATGGTCAGTGTTAAATCAAGTAACTGGCCGATAGTTCCAAAATGAGACATTTTGAATATAGAAGGAGGATCCACCCATATAATTAAGCAATAAGGCCCGAAGGGGTGTGGTATATGGTCAATATACCAAGGGCTGTTCTTACACATGACGCATCGCAGAGTGCCTAGATACAGCCCTTAGCCGTGGTATGTTGGCCATATACCACAAACCCCCAAGGTGCCTTATTGCTATTATAAACTGGTTACCAACATAATTAAAGCAGTAAAAATAAATGTTTTATCACACCCGTGGTATACAGTTTGATATACCACGGCTGTCAGCCAATCAGCATTCAGGGCTTTAACCACCCAGTTTATAATTACATATAGAACATTTATTTGCTAATATCTCTATGGATCTACCCCTCACTCAAGTTCCGTAGGTTTTCTATCATACATTACTTAGTGAGAGGCATGCAGATAGGAATAAGCATCCAATCAGCATCTACATCAGAGTCCCATTAATATGCATAGGGTTAGTGTAGAAGTGAATTGTTCTAGACTGCTTCTCCATGTCTTCCCTAAGGGCTCACAGCCATTTAAACTGCATTGTCATTTATTCCAAGCAGACTACAAACAGAACAAGGAAAGCACTTCCATTGTTTGCCAACAGAACACACAAGTCTTGCTTTTTTGCATCTTGGCTTTATGGTCCTGGATGTTTTGTGTTGTAAGCTTGTATGTATGTACTTTTTTTTTTCAATGTTGTGCCTAGATTCAGAATACATTCTTTATTTTGGGATTCAATCGAAAAGTGTGTCGTCATGTTCTCTAACGGTTCCTTTTCATTCATGGTTTTACTTTCTTAGTGTAATAACACATTGGTACAGGTAAATCTGTTTCATGTTGAGTAGAAACTGGATTTTTGGATTCTTTAGATACTCTGACTGTACTGCCAAATGTATTGACTAAAATTGAGACCAGAAATAACTTAAATTCTCAAAGTATTACCTAGTCTCCCCCTTCCCTTTGACTGAGCACGTCAGTTGGCAGGTGTTTCTTGACACAAAGGCATTTGAGATAGAGGCAGGGAGGTGTTACATTCCTGAACAGGTAATACCCTGCAACGCCACCACAATAATCACCAGATATATTTTTCATTAATTCTCCATGAATAGATTCCATTAAAGCAACCTGGGGAAATTTGAAAAAGAGGGGAATAATTTGCATGGAATTATTTGCATCTCTTTGTTCTCATAAGCTCTGTCTGCAAACCACTAAATGCTGTCTTATCTTGCCTAAGAAAAAAAAAATGGGACAAGCTCTACGATTTCCTCCTTCCTTTCCTCTGCCGAGGAATATTTTCTCTTCTCCCATGAAATTCAAATAACTCTGATTTTATATGATATTATATCATCACAGGGTTTAATTGTCAACGTTGACAGATAAGCCTTTCGCTTTTCCTACAACCAATACTTTTATTCACATGAAATGAGAACGTGGCGTCGCCTTCTGCAAATGTGTCCCCACAAGATATCCTACCGAGCTACTGCATTCCCTTATATATGTTATCGGGGGGTTTAATGTTTCTAAACAGAGATTCTCAATTCAAATCCCCCTATATATTGTGTATGTTGAAATGAGCCCAGCAATTTTACATTTCAGTCAGAACACTCATTCACACACACAGACTGAAATGAATCTCCCTTTTCACTCTTGAAATGGAGAGATTTAATGATACACTTTGATTGCAGTGTCAAAACATTTGCTGTCTGCGGCAGGCACACAGATCGTTTTAATTGCCCCTATTCACTTTTCTGTGGACTCCCTCCTGCAATCTGAGCTTGGCGAGTACCGAAACTTTTATTTTCCGAGGCTTTTTGATTGAAACGCCATAGATTGTGTCTTGCTGTTTTGCCTCAACTCGTTCCTGTCAGTCTTTGTGTGGCTCATGTGAAGTGTTCTATCATATTTAGACCTTCATCACGGTTGATTTCTCTCGTTCTCATTTTTTTGGGCAACAGACTTTTAGTGGGCTGCTTGATAAAAACAAACCAAAACACACTCACACAGCGTTTTACATTCCCCCAGGAGGGCCAGTAAGATTACAATCTTTAGTGTGTTATCAGTGACAGCGTCATTACGAGCATCTAACATTAGTGCTGTTGCTAATCTTAGCCATAATGGCCAAGATGCAGCTCAGTTCTGAGATATGCCGCCTTTGCACTTAACGAGATGATAAGCACGCCTCAGTATGAGTGATAGAATTGATATCTGTCCAGACCCTGTTAGTCTTATCATATCCCAAAGTGGGGATAGGCAAAAAAAGGTTTTATTTTTTTTGCATAATTGAATAGGGCTTAAACCACGAGATTCAGCATGCTATTCTTGTCATACACCGCCTCATGGTGAGATTTCATTTCAGTAATTTCCTTTGAGATGGATGCAGAAAGCAACCGCTGATAACTCGACGGACCGAGAAGAAAACAAGTCCTTGGCGCCTTCATCCTTTGAAATGTGAACCAAGGCTGCGTTCCAAATGGCACCCTGTGGGTCCTGGTCAATTGTAGTGCACTGCATAGGGAATAGGCAATCATTTGGGATGCTGCCCTATACTTTTCAATCACCACAGCACAGTTAGTCTCATCTCATCTCGCTATGCTTAGAATCCATCAAGGACTTACCTTTTTTTATTTTCCTGATAAGAACCTTTCTTTTTTTCCCCCTGTCAAAGCCAGCCAATCAGGCAGTAATGTGCGAGACATTAATAAAGCTTAATCCCAGGGCCATCTACCTCACGCCTTATTGTGACGCATATACCACCGTAGGCATGCAGCCCATTGGAGGAGAACCCAGGCTATTTGCAATTAAGATCCCCATAGGCCTTCTCAGAGATTATTTAAATGTAAATTAGTGACAGATTAATTACAGACACGCTGCAGTGTAGTAGAGACCTTGAGTATAATCAACTCAGTTTCACTGAAGAGGGTTCATTTCAATATGGAGGTTTTCTTGGATGATGGAAATTCGAGACAGTACAGAAAACAGAGATACTGACAATCTAGCTATATATATATATATATATATATATAATGCATTTACAGTGCATTCGGAAAGTATTCAGGCCCCTTGACCTTTTCCACATTTTGTTACGACACAGCCTATTCTAAAATAACCTATCCATGAGGTCAAAGGAATTGTCTGTAGAGCTCTGAGACAGGATTGTGTCAAGGCACAGATGTGGGGAAGAGTACTAAAAATGTCGGCAGCATTGAAGGTCCCCAAGAACACAGTGGCCTCCATCATTCTTAAATGGAAGAAGTTTCGAACCACCAAGATACTTCCTAGAACTGGCCGCCCGGCCAAACTGAGCTATTGGGGGAGAAGGGACTTGGTCAGGGAGTTTACCAAGAACCTTATGGTCACTCTGACAGAGCTCCAGAGTTCCTCTGTGGAGATGGGACAACCATCCAGAAGAACAATCATCTCTGCAGCACCCCACCAATCAGGCCTTGGTAGAGTGTCCAGACAGAAGCCACTCCTCAGTAAAATGCACATGACAGCCCGCTTGGAGTTTTGCCAAAAGGCATCTAAAGACTCTCAGCCCCTGAGAATCTCGATTCTCTGGTCTGATGAAACCAAGATAGAACTCTTCGACTGAATGCCAAGCGTCCCGTCTGGAGGAAACATGGCACCAACCGTACGGTGAAGCATGGTGGTGGTAGCATCATGCTGTGGGGATGTTTTTCAGCGGCAGGGACTGGGAGACTAGTCAGGATCGAGGCAAAGATGAATGGAATAAAGTACAGAGAGATATTTGATGAAAACCTGCTCCAGAGCGCTCAGGACCTCAGACTGGGGCGAAGGTTCACCTTCCTACAGGACAACGACCCTAAGCATACAGCCAAGACAATGCATGAGTGGTTTCGGGACAAGTCTCTGAATGTCCTTGAGTGGCCCAGCCCGGACTTGAACCTGATCAAATATCTCTGGAGAGACCTGAAAATAGCTATGCAGTAATGCTCCCCATCCAACCTGACAGAGCCTGAGAGGATTTATTTTTTTATTTTTTCACCTTTATTTATTTATTCGTTCCAATCAGTGGCAGCAGAAAACTGGAAGGAAAGGCGGCCAAATTAGGTGTTGGCTTTGGGAATAACCAGTGAGATATACCTGCTCGAGTCAGTTTTACGAGGGTATGAAGGTGAGTGAAGGAGGCTTTATTGCGAAATAGGAAGCTGATTCTTGATTTAATTTGGATTGGAGATGCTTAATATGAGTCTGGAAGGAGAGTTTACATACTAGCCAGACACCTAGGTATTTGTAGATGTCCACATATTCTAAGTCAGAACCGTTCAGAGTAGTGATGCTAGTCGGGCGGGCGGGTGTGAGCAGCGATCGGTTGAAAAGCATGCATTTAGTTTTGCTAGTATTTAAGAGCAGTTGGAGGCCACGGAAGGAGAGTTGTATGGCATTGAAGCTTGTTTGGATGTGTCCAAAGAAGGGCCAGATGTATACAGAAGGGTGTCGTCTGCGTAGAGGTGGATCAAGGAATAACCCGCATCAAGAGCGACATCGTTGATATATACGGAGAAAAGAGTCGGCCCGAGAATTGAACCCTGTGGTACCCCCATAGAGATTGCCAGAGGTCCGGACACCATGCCCTCCGATATTATACACTGAACTCCATCTGAGAAGTAGTTGGTGAACCAGGCGAGGCAGTCATTTGAGAAACCAAGGCTCTTGAGTCTGCCGATAAGAATACGGTGATTGACAGAGTTGAAAACCTTGTCCAGGTCGATGAAGCCTGCAGCACAGTGCTGTCTTTTATCGATGGCGGTTAGGATAACATTTAGTACCTTGAGCGTGGCTGAGGTACACCCATCACCAGCTCGGGAACCGGATTGCACAGCGGAGAAGGTACAGTGGGATTTGAAATGGTCAGTGAAATGGTTGTTGATCTGCAGAGAAGAATGGGAGAAACTCCGCAAATGCAGGTGTGCCAAGCTTGTAGTGTCATACTCAAGAAGACTCGATGCTGTAATCGCTGCCAAAGGTGCTTCAACAAACCACCGAGTAAAGGGTCTGAATACTTATTTAAATGTGATATATATTTTTTTATATATTAGCTAACATTTCTAAGAACCTGTTTTTGCTTTGTCATTATGGGGTATTGTGTGGGGAAAAAAACAATTGAATCAATTTTTGAATAAGGCTGTAACCTAACAAAATGTGGAAAAAGTTAAGGGGTTTGGATACTTACCGAAGGCACTGTATACTCAACAAAAATATAAACACAACATGTAAAGTGTGTGTTCCATGTTTCATGAGCTCAAATAAAAGATCTCAGAATGTTCCATACGCACAAAAAGCTTATTTCTTTCAAATTTTCTTCACCAATTTGTTTACATCCCTGTTAGTGAGCATTTCTCCTTTGCCAAGATAATCCTTCCACCTGACAGGTGTGGCACATCAATAAAATGATTAAACAGCATGATCATTACACAGGTGCACCTCGTGCTTGGGACAATTACAGGCTGCTCTAAAATGTGCAGTTTTGACACACAACACAATGCCACAGATGTCTCAAGTTTGGAGGGAGTTGTCCACCAGTGCTCTTGCCAGAGAATTTAAAGTTGTATTAGAGAGTTTGGCAGTATGTCCAACCGGGCTCACAACCGCATGTAACCATGTAACCACGCCATCCCAGGACCTCCACGTCCGGCTTCTTCACCTGCTGGATCTTCTGAGACCAGCCACCCAGACAGCTGATGATTCTGAGGAGTATTTCTGTCTGTAATAAAGCCTTTTGTGGGGGAAAATTCATAGTGATTGGCTGAGACAGTGGGTGGGTCTGTCTCTCAACTGGGTAATGCCCTCCCAGGCCCACCCATGGCTGCGCCCCTGCCCAGTCATGTGAAATCGATAGAGTAGGGCCTATTTAATTTATTTCAATTGACTGTTTTCATTATACGAACTGTAACTCAGTAAAATCATTGAAATGGTCTCATGTTGCATTTATATTTTCCAGTATGTTAGACCCAAACAAAAACAATCTCTCTCCCTCCCTTTTTCCATCTCTCAGTGGAGGAGGACACCGAGGGGAGTTCTCGGTCAGGCCGGGACTCCATATCTACGGCCACTGACCTGACCCTGCCACCCGGCAACTCTGTAACCATGGAGACACAGGTGAATGGCAACGGCGATAAAAAGAGGGTGAAGAGCGTGAGGGACAAGAAGAAGCCTGAGAGAGATAAAGAAAAGGAGAAAGAAAAAGAGAAAGAAAAAAACAAAGCCAAGAAAGGGTTGCTGCTGAAGGGCCTGGGAGATATGTTCAGGTAAGGACCCTTTACCCTCTAGACCCAATCAAAACTCTTCTTCTGTTAATGTATTCAGTAAAACATTCTGGAGCATGACTAGAGCATTCTGTAGCATTCTGAAATCGGAACACAGAGTGCGTTCTCTCTGTGATTGGTATTGGAACTAATGGGGGTGAACCTCACCTTAAACTCTGCTGGGGTTAATGCCCAGGCAGCCAGGCCTCTGGCACATCTCAAGTGTTTTTTTTTAATAAGGAAAGGATGTTTTATTTATTATGTACAGTATCATACCCACCGAAACACATTCTCTGTTTGTTAAACCAGTGGAGAATGCACTGTACTCAGCCTGAGTACTAATGGGAATATGTGATTGGGTCTTATTAGAACAAAGGATAAAAAGCTTGTGAAGATTACGAACTTGATTTCATTAGAATCACTTTGCATGTATTTCAGATGCCCAGGGGCATTGCATTGTGAGTCATCTGCTGCTGTGCAGTCCTGGTTTGTGGCCTACAGTGTGTCAGGCTAATGGTGGGAAATTGGTAGAGATCACTCTGCTCTTGTTGGTCACCCATTGCTCTTTATGTCACAGTCCCCCAGAGGGGGTTACTTCTATAAAATGCTTCCTGCATTCGGTGTATTGAGCTTCTCACTGAAACAGTACAGCAAGCCCTGCGGCTGTATGTATCAGCGTCTCAGCGTTGGAGTGCTGACTTAGGATCGGTTTTGCATTTTAGATCACAATGATTACATCAACAGTAAGGACCTGACCTGATCCTGATTGCTAATGCTAAAACTACAATGTGATCAGTACTAACCACTAATGTATGGTACTGTGAATCTGATCCTATCATGTACAGTAAGCTAACCCTCATCAGGTGAGGGATGGTGAGGGTGTATCCTACACCCTTAGTGCTAATTCAGGGAGCAGGGGGTCCAAGCGTGGTTGTTAGGGGCGCAGCCACCGCCACTGCCGTGAGGCTAATCAAACAGAAACCACAATTAATTATTTGGATTTTATGCTCATTTGCGTCCAGCATAAATAAGGGTGCTCACACACACGTCTGTTATCATGCAATAAATTGTTTTCCTGCGGATTATCTTAATGGGATTAACTCGTGTATCACGGGGGACAGCTCCATAATTAACAATGAAACTACAAGTGTTTTGAGGTCATGATTCAGGAATTCAGAAAGGTTGTTTATCTGGGGGAGATTATTTTATAATTACACATAGATGCACAAGCACACTAGTGCACGCACACAAACAGGCACATAAACATGCACACAAGCACATGCAAATAAACACACAAACCTCTGCCTTTACTATGTCTTACTTTGAAGTGAGTTTGATTAGTGAATGTAAGTTGAAATGTGAGTCAGTGGCTTTCATCGCTTCCTGTGTCACGACGCAATCGGCACTGCTGGCAAAGGTTGTTCCTCTTCAGCATCTTCTGCGGCGCTAGAGAGGTGCAGACTATTCACCTGGACCTTGCCGTGCCCTTCCCTGGCACATCATCTTTCTACATTATCTCTGAGTACCACAGCCACTTAGGAGTTGGCACACAGCAGCCCTCCCTGACACTCTCCCCTGCACCCTGCATTTAACTCCCGAGACTTCTGACCCTTTGTCTTATATTGGATATGCAAAGAGACAGCTCACCAAAAACCACTACTTACTTCTCTCTCTATCCCTCTGCCTGCGTCCCAAATGGCACCATATTCCTGTTATACTGCTCCACGTTTGACCAGAGCCCTATGTGCCCTGGTAAAATGTAGTGCACCGTAGGGAATAGGGTGCTGTTTGGGACGCAACCTCTCTCTCTCTCTGTGTGATGCTGGCTCACTCCCTCCCTGCCCTCAGTTATAAAGCAGGCTTGGAGAGTGTTTTGCACTGTGTTAAAGGGATACTTTGTGATTTTGCAGTGAGCCCTTTTATCTACTTCCCCAGGGTCAGATGAACTTGTGGAAAACATTTTTACGCCTCTGTGTCCTGTATGATGGAAGATAGCATAGGCTCGCAAAAAATCTCTATCTACCATTAGAGTAATGGCTAGCAGATACCGGCTAACTCTAGTTAGCAATTGCACTAGCGCTAGTTAGCAATTTACTTCATACTGGACGCAGAAACATAACAATAGTATCCACGAGTTCATCTGACTCTGGGGAAGTGGATAAAGGGTTTCATTGCCTATCCCTTTAAGGTGAGACAGGTGTAAGACAATGGAAAGACACTGAGCTAAACTGTTCCATATGAAGGAGCCTGAAAAATAGAACAATAATAAAATGCCAAGCTAGAGGAAGGGGAAGAGTCAAATATGAAGTGAGGGAGACGGACAGAGAGAGAGGGAGAGAGCTGACAAATATTCGAAGAGAGAGAAAATTGGAGGGAGAGAACGAGAAAAAAAAGTGTGAGAGATATGTTCGATGTAATGTCAGTTATTCTTTTGACGTTTTGGTCTGACACTCATTGAAAATTGAGGAGTTTCATACACAGAGAGAGAGATAGCATGTCCATCCAGTTCCCCAGCACATCATGAGCAATATTCCTGTTGCATACAAAACAGCTTAGAATCATCATCAGCCAATGGCATGACCAGACTTCATCATGATGACCACACATGCAACCTGATTGGCTTTAGCCCTTATCCCCGGGTGCTAATTTGCATGGAACAGGCCTTCAGCACATCAAACCAATAAGCCTCCCTGACACAGACACACACACACAGACACACACACACACACACACACACACACACACACACACACACACACACACACAGATATAAACACACACACACACACATATATATAATCCTTTCACAAACACACAGATAAACATACACACACACACACACCAAACGCATCTACTCCCCTAAGGAGATTTGAAGGAGTTTGCAATACACTGCAATTTGAGCTCATCTGCATGCAAAGCTAAGGATGTGGCGCCTGATGAACATGCAGTGCACACGCTTAATGGACAGCCTGATTGGTAGTGCATTAAAGCCAGGGCCAGTGGAGAGTAGTGTGATATTGTAGAGAAAAGAAGAGCGAGATAGAGAGGGGAAGAGGAGGAGAGAAATTTGACTGCTTAAGCCGGAATAAAAGAACCCTCACAGTAAAATAGCTTCTGTTATTGAATGTAAAATTATCTTCTGCAGCACATGATATCATGTCTATTTTTAATGCAGTAATTAATAGGTTATTCCTATCAAAAGGGCAGAAATGGTCATGGACGGGGATAGAAATCCTGTTAAGGGAGGACTATAGTATTTTCATTCCACTGTTGTTGTACTATATGACAAGCCCATGGTCCGGTGGACATATATCCATCCAGCCATTTTTCTAATAACCATGGTGCGTCTCATGTCCTCTACTCCCAGATAGCATGACTGTGATCATGTATGCGTCCCAATTGGCACCCTATTCCCTATATAGTGCACTGCTTTTGACCAAAGCCCTATAGGAATAGGGTGCCATTTGGGATGCACCTCATTACTTTCGGATCTTATCAGGGTTGTTTAGACATCCACATCCCCACCCGGGGCCTTGTTAACCCTGTTAGCATGTCGCTATGCTGCCTCCATGCAGCCATATAGTATCTATTCCTGTCTGATTTGAATGGCACAACGGCTGCATTTACAACCTTAATGAGGTGTTGTTTATCTTCCCTCTGATTGGCTGACCTCTCCGAATGCCCATCTTCCATCTCCCTCTCATTTCCCATCTCGCTGTCTTTGTGTGAGTCTGCGTAGCGGAGTGTGTACTGTATTGTATTTGAATCGGCCCTTGAGCATGTGTGTGTGTGTGTGTGTGTGTGTGCATCAGGCTTGCGTGCTCAAGACCCGCTCCTTTCATGGGTGCTGAACTAATGCATCCTGGTTGTGGTAAAAGGAGCAGGCAGCTGCCGGACGGAGAGAGAGAGGGAGAGAAAGACAGACCGAGCGAGAGACAGGAATGGTGTGCACTGGAGTGAACTGTGGTGCCACATAATAGGGGGAAGAGTAGGAGGTGGAGGGGAAAAAAGGAGCAGGAGGGGAGAGGGAAGAAAAAGTAGGAGGGAGGGAGGTAGCGAGTGGGGGGGAAGGTTGGATGGTGGATGTAAGATTCCATGCCACAAAGGCAGATAATAGGAGGGTGTTGTTGGCAGAAGGAGAGTAGCTAAAGAGTTAGCGTGCCTTGGCATGATGTAGCGTGATGTTATGGGATCTGTTGTATACGCTATGTTATCTATGCATTCCATATGACCCCATATGGTTGCGTGGGCGTCGTCACTTCAGATTGTGGTAAGCCGGTTTGGTCATTAGTATTGTAACATCGACACATATTTGTATATTTTTATTTATTTATAAAGGATCCCCATTAGCTTCTGTCAAGAAACAAAGCAATAAAACAGCACGTACAACACATTATTAGACCACTAGTCTACCACTACATTTCTGCAATACATAATGTACGTGTGTGTAGAGTGCGTGTTTGCACGTCTGTTGTGCCTGTGTTTGTGTCTCTTCACAAGCCGTATTGTTCCATAAGTTTGATCTTTTTTTTAAATCATTTTCTACTGCTTGCTTGAGTTATCTGATGTGGAATAGAGTTTGTAGTCATGGCTCTATGTAGTACTGTGCATTTCCCAGAGTCTGTTCTGGACTGTGAAGAGACCCCTGGTGGCATGTCTTGTGGTGTATGCATGGGTGTCCGAGCTGTGTGCTAGTCTTTTGAACAGATATCTCGGGGCTTTCAACATGTCAATACCTCTCACAAAGACATGCACTCTCCTCTACTTTGAGCCAGGAGAGATTGACATGCATGTTATTGATGTTAGCTCTCCATGTACATTTAAGGGCCAGCCGTGCTGCTCTGTTCTTGGCCAACGGTAATTTGCCTTTGTCCCTCTTTGTGACACTTGACCATATGGTTGGGCAGTATTCCAGGTGGGATAAAACTAGGGCCTGTAAGGACTTGTTTTGTTGATAGAGATACATACCTCTCCCCATCTTAGCTACCATTGCATCAATATGTTTTGACCATGACAGTTTTACAATCCAGTGTTACTCCAAGCAGTTTAGTCTCCTCAACTTGTTCAATTTCCACATTATTCATCACAAGATTTAGTTGAGGATTAGGGCTTAGTGAATGATTTGTCCGAAACACGATGCTTTTAGTTTTTGAAATATTTAGGACTAGCTTACACCCATTTTAAAACTAAACTAAAACTCTTTGTTTAGTGTTGTAGTTGATGTGTATAATGTTGAGTCATCAGCAAACATAGACACACATGCTTTACTCAGGGCCCGTGGCAGGCAATTAATAAAAATATAAAAAAGTAAGGGGCCTAGACAGCTGCCCTGAGGTGTGCCTAACTCTACCTGTATTATTACACACACCGTTTACCCATCAATGGCAATTAGGCGTTCCCATAAGCAGGCACTGACAGCTGCAGAATCTCATCTCAGAGAATTAATTGTGGTTCATGTCATGCCTCACTTATCATAATGTCCCATAAAAGATTGGCCAAGGTATTAATCCTACCATAGTTCAGTCAGGATCAAGCTACAACCTATTTAGAAGAATGACCACCAGCTTATGTTAGAGGAAGAGAAAAAGGACTCAACTTAGCACCAACATACCGCAACATCACAAATGGCTGTTGATTACAACATATTTCTATGATATATTTCCAACTAATATGTCTTTGACATGCCATACCGGACGTGTTATTGTGAGTGAGTATTTCTGTGTATAAACTGAGAATTAAAGACATGCCAAATTTGCATTGGGTTTATTGATGTAACAGCAACAGCCTTCCACTCTTTCTCTCACTGGGATCCACCACTAAGAGAGATCTCATCTCATAGTGGGTATTGTCCTTAAGAAGAGGATCCCGTTTTCACCCTGTCAAAAACATATTTGAGAATATTTCCCTCCCTCTTCAAAGCCGATTAATCCTTGAGCTTTAAGGGAAGTCATTTTGGGCTGAAGTCAAACCTTGAAAACCTTGAAAAAGGACCAAATATGCCCTCTGTGTGTGACATCCTGTTATCCCCCTGCCAATCACAGAGCAGAGACACAGCAGTGGAGGTGGGACAATGAACACAATTCACCACCCCGGCAGATTACCAAACACTGTCACAATGAAACAAAACATATATTGGGTGGTTAGGCTGAGCACAGATTTGTGCGTGTGTGTGCATTCGTCTGAACGCGTGTGATTGCGTGTCACAGGAAAGGTCTTATTGACGATTTGGGGGCATGCTTTTAGAAAGCATCCGGCATTGGATTAAGGAGAGGGGGGAGGGCGAAGAGAGAGGTCAGTGACTGTAGCCGCAATATCAGACACTAAGAGGGGTGGTGTATGTATGTGTGTGTGTGTGTGTGTGTGTGTGTGTGTGTGTGTGTGTGTGTGTGTGTGTGTGTGTGTGTGCTTAGAGTGTTGGGGAGACCAGGGGGACATGTCCAGCTCTTCTTTCCTCTGACCACTCAATGCAAATGTAATCTGACACCAGTGTATTTCCATCAGAGGGCCAAGGAATAATTTGGTTTGGAATGATCACACGGGATGTGTGTGTAGTAGAAGTTGTAAAGTGAGTAGGGAGAGCATGGAACTAATTGAATCTGAAATCTTGTTGGAGTGAAATGGGATCCACCGGTGTCTTTCACCCAGCCGCGTCTCACAGAGAAGGCTCCAAACATGACTGAATTCATAAAGTGGCTTGTTAAGGACCTAATTAAATGTAGCAGCTTCCTCCACGGCCATCCTTGCCCTCTAATGGAACAGTCCCTGGGAACCCAAGACTCTCCTCACACACTCTTATTAGCTCATACTGTATATGTCGGATCCACACTATAGGGACGAACCGAGCCAAGTCGAGCTGTTCTGGACTGCCCTGGTTACACGTTCACCACCGTGCTGGAAGGGACAATGTGTAAAGAAATGTCCCAGTACAGTAAGCCTGTCATGTGGATTAGACATTAGTCTCTTCTCTTAGCTGCTCTGTCTGATGACGATGAGTTTAGGCCATAATCAACACTAGACACGCTTCACTCTTTTTAATTGCTCTCTGCATCCTCTAACTTTTGTCATCTTCTTTTTGTTTTTGTTTTCCAACTTTGATTACCACTGTGTTGGTATTTCTGTACTAGAAGCGATTCCTTTGATCAATCAGAGCGGAAGTCTGCTAACTAGACTGTACGTTGATTCTCAAAGGGATGGAAATTGAAGTCATGAGAACACAAACAACATAGGAAGATCTGAGAACATTGTGATCCCATTTTGTTTCATCAAACAGCTCAAGTGGGAAAAAATCATTAATTTTGTAGAATGGAAGGAATATTTAACATCCAAGTTATCAAACAAGGGTCCTCTATAGAATTTACTGTACAATGTGCTGTATATGTAAATGAGTTGGGTTTAAATGCAGAGCATGGTGTGCACTGCAGTAATGCAGCTGTTAGAAATGCATAGGAGGAAACCTTTTTTCTTATTTTTCTCCTCTCTTGTGATACAGTATGTAATTGATCATATAGTAATACTCATCACTAGTCTGCTCACCCATGCGCTGAACTTACCATGTAATCAAATAGAAATGTACCTTTCATATCCAGTGAGTGCCCTGTCCTCTGATGTGAAGTGTGTGTGCCCTGTCCTCTGATGTGAAGTGTGTGTGCCCTGTCCTCTGATGTGAAGTGTGTGTGCCCTGTCCTCTGAAGTGAAGTGTGTGTGTGCCCTGTCCTCTGATGTGAAGTGTGTGTGCCCTGTTCGCTGATGTGAATTGTGTGTGCCCTGTCCTCTGAAGTGAAGTGTGTGTGCCCTGTCCTCTGAAGTGAAGTGTGTGTGCCCTGTCCTCTGATGTGAAGTGTGTGTGCCCTGTCCTCTGATGTGAAGTGTGTGTGCCCTGTCCGCTGATGTGAAGTGTGTGTGCCCTGTCCGCTGATGTGAAGTGTGTGTGCCCTGTCCTCTGATGTGAAGTGTGTGTGTGCCCTGTCCTCTGAAGTGAAGTGTGTGTGCCCTGTCCTCTGATGTGAAGTGTGTGTGCCCTGTCCTCTGATGTGAAGTGTGTGTGTGCCCTGTCCGCTGATGTGAAGTGTGTGTGCCCTGTTTGCTGATATGCACATGCTCATTCCATTCCACAAAAACGATGAGGGGAGAATTGTTGAATTATGCTACTCAATTCCTTTTCAAAGCCAACCAATTAAAAGCCAGGACCATACTTCTGTTCCCTCAGCTCTAGACATGTGGTTTTGTGTGTTAGGTGAAATATTTTCTCTTCTCTTCCCTCATCTCGCTCTCGCTCTGATCTGTTTTTCCTTTTGGTGAGTTTGTGTGAGGGTGACAGAGAAATATATACCTCCTTTCATGACTTGCTGGGTATTTGTCATGAGCGATGCTTAATTGGGTCTTCTCTGGCACATGTTGGGGGTAGAGAGAGAGAAGATGTTTGTAGCCTGTGCAGATTTTTCTCGTCTGAGAGAGTGAGGACAGAGATGTTGTTTTAAAAAGCTGATCCTCTCAGCTGTAAATCTGAGAGAGGGGAGAGATGATGGCAGAATATCTGCACTCTGTATTTTTTTTTGGGGGGGGGGTACAGATACTGATGTCTGAGAGGTTGGAGCGTGAACACTACAGGGGCCTGGCCCCAGTGGCTGATGCCTCCCCATCACTGATCTCTCCGAGCTGATTCCTCCAGGATCTCTCTTAGCAACTGATCCCTGTAGATCTCTCCCCAGCCCTGTCAGCTCGCTCTGGGTTCTGATCCCCTGCACACGGACACTGGCAGAGCCTTGTCCTTGGATCATTTTCATTTCCATCTCCCTCTGTTTGCCTCCTTGTCTCTCTCTACTCCACCTCTCTTGCTGTCTCTCTCGCTCTCCAATTATCTTCTACCCCCCCCTCCTCTCTCATCTCACACCTCTCCTTCTCCTGCCCTTGGGGGATTCAACCTCTCTCGTCTCCCTCGGAATTCTGCGAGGATGTATGTCACGGATCAATGATTCAGGTGTCTACTCCCATGGTGCTTCACATGCAATGCATATTCTAGTCCTGTATGTGTGTGTTTCAAAGAAATGACAGTGAGCTAGATGACCTGCTTCTCCTCTCTTTCAAATGCCTGGACAGACGAAAGAAGGCAAAGACATGACAGGACTGACCAAAGTTTTGTCTAGTTTAAGTCTACTAGAAGCTTCTCTGTTAGTCCCATCTATTGTAGAGTGTTGTGTATGTGAACTGTAAGCCTAACTCAGACACACCCGAGGGGCTAGACGTGGTGCCCGGGTGATGTGGCGTAGATGTGTGTATGTAGTAACTTAAATCACAGCTGGAGCAATTAGCAAGTGAACCAGCAGTCTAGCTGTTTACCTCCAGTGTTTGTGTCTGTCTGTGTGTGTTTGTGTGTGTTCTCCCAGCGAACATAGTGAAGTGTGTATGAATGAAAAAGGAGCTAGCGCTCAGCATTCAACGTGCTATATTTCACACAGAGGCCCGGCCACATTACAAAGGACAAGGAACAGCCCAACATGATTGTCTTTAATGTTGCTCATAAATCACAATGATGGGGGATGCCTGTGGGAGTGTTTGTGGGTTGTGTGTGTGTGTGTGTGTGTGTGTGTGTGTGTGTGTGTGTGTGTGTGTGTGTGTGTGTGTGTGTGTGTGTGTGTGTGTGTGTGTGTGTGTGTGTGTGTGTGTGTGTGTGTGTGTGCGTGCGTGCGTGCTACACTCGTCTCTGACACTCGTGATTAAACCCACTTATTATAACATAAATAAATTGTCTATACTCATTCATAAATCCATGCTTTACAATCCGAATGTGCCTTGAGAGATGTGTTTTCTGAGAGGGAATGAGTCAGGGTGGTTTTGAAGGACATGCAAAACACAAGCATTCACACTCACACAGGGAGAACGTGTTGGCAATATCCAGTCATCTTAACAGGTCATTTCTGCCCATTTAAGTGTTTGTTGTTCACACTTGTAAAACACGGCCTTCTTATTGTCCTGATGGCGATCAGTCGGGTCACTTTATCCAACATTCAGGTCAACTGGCCTTGTGCCATTCTGATTGGTGAGCATGTCTCAGTCTTGACACATTGACAGAAAGAGATGGAGAGATGATGACATGCAGAGAAAGAGGAAGAGAGACAGAGATGGAGTGACAAGGACATGCAGAGATCTCTCTCTCTCTCTCTGGGGGCCTAGGTGGCTCAGGATAGGACCTACATTCAGCATGGTACTGTATCACTGCCTCCTTGGACCGTTGTCATCATTAGGAGTGCTGGCACACTGGATGCCTGAGCAATGCTGTGCTCCTCATACATAATAACAACCTCCCTCCATGACTGCCTGCCTACCTGCCTCCTTCCCTGCTTTCCTACCTCCCTCCCCTGCTTGCCTCTCTGCCTGCCTCTCTGATTCCCTCCCCTCCTTCCATCACTCCATGCTTCCCTCCCTGCCTGCTCACCTCACAATGACTATTTAATGATGATACCCAAACCCCATGAAGCCTGGCTGGATAATGGGGGACTGAAACACGGTAGGAAACTCAACTGGAAGAAGTCTTAATAAAACAGTAGACAAGTGGTGAGGATGGAATCACTTCTCTGTGAAAATGCTCAAATGGAAGATTCATGACTTGTTTAAGCTTAACACGGTTTTCCCCTGTCATCATGGCTTTTCAAGAATTACCATTATTTCTCCACAAGGGGGACATTAGTGGATCTGTTGTTGGATTGGGAAATGTTTTTCATGCGCCCCATCAGCACTCAGAGGACTGTAGCAGGGAACAGAATATGAAGTACACATCTCAAATTCCCGATATCAGTGGTCACCAACAGATCGATCGCGATCCAAGGCATTCCCTGTCGATTGCCAAACATTTCTGTAAAAAAAAAAATTAATAAAGTCCTGCGTTCCTGTTTTCCTTTTATTCGTCTCCCGCTGTAAACGTAGGTGCACCCAATTCAGCTGCCCTGCGCACCGGGTAGGCAATGTGTTCCCATTTTTAACCATTTCATGTTGTCTGAAGGTACAAGCTCTGTTTTCCCCGCGGGCCCAGAGAGCAAATCAAGTGCTATATAGTCCTACCGATGGCCGATTGGATGGGCCAGGTTACCGTGTCTGCAGTGAAGTAGGAAACGCAAAAGAAAAGCTTCAGCAAAGTTGATACTGTGAGATTCCAAAACGTTTAAAACCATGACTAGAGAGAGACTGTCAACGAATACAGCAAAGAGCTTCTGTTTTTATGAGTGACTTCGTGTTTAAGGTCCTACTCAGCGCTGTCAACACTTTGCATTCAACACTTTTATAAGCCATAAAATGGGCGTTCTTCCTTCGTCCACCCAGCACTACAACAAGCCCTGCAGCTGTAATGAATGAGTAGGAAAGTGTATCTATAGGCTTGCGTTGCTATTATTCTCTGTTCGTTAGGAGTAACAACATGAATTTATGCACGAGGCAGAAATAATGGGGTAAAAATCAAGAAATAAAATCAATAAGAATAATAGGGTGCGACACGAGTTTGGCCATCAGCTGGAAGATGGTGTCCCTTTTTGGTCAGTGTCAGCGGACGAAAGGGACAGCGGAGGGACGTTGAGACTGACCATCAGATGTAGGCACCTTCAGCCCAGTAAAATGAAAAGCAAATGATTGAAATGTGTACTCACTCAGCTGTGCTTCACTCGTAACACAACAACGGATCTATTACCCGTGTGACCATAGCCGACCTCGTATGTTTTAAACATACACTACCGATCAAACGTTTGGGGTCACTTAGAAATGTCCTTGTTTTTGAAAGAAAAGCTAATTTTTCGTCCATTAAAATAACATCAAATTGACCAGAAATGCAGTTTAGACCGTGTAAATGTTGTAAATGACTATTGTAGCTGGAAACTGCAGATTTTTAATGGAATATCTGCATAGGCGTACAGAAGCCCATTATCAGCAACCATCACTCCTGTGTTCCAATGGCATGTTGTGTTAGCTAATACAAGTTTATAATTTTAAAAGGCTAATTGATCATTAGAAAACCCTTTTGCAATTATGTTAGCACAGCTGAACTGTTTTTCTGATTAAAGAAGCAATAAAACTGGCCTTTAGACAAGTTGAGTATCTGGAGCATCAGCATTTGTGGGTTCGATTACAGGATCAAAATGGCCAGAAACAAAGAGCTTTCTTCTGAAACTCGTTTGTCTATTCTTGTTCTGAGAAATTAAAGCTATTCCATGGGAGAAATTGCCAAGAAACTGAAGATCTCGTACAATGCTGTGTCCTACTCCCTTCACAGAACAGTGCAAACTGTCTCTAACCAGAATAGAAAGAGGAGTGGGAGGCCCCGGTGGACAACTGAGCAAGAGGACAAGTACATTAGAGTGTCTAGTTTGAGAAACAGATGCCTCACAAGTCCTCAACTGGCAGCTTCATTAAATAGTACCCACAAAACACCAGTCTCAATGTCAACAGTGAAGAGGTGACTCCGGGATGCTGGCCTTCTAGGCAGAGTTCCTCTGTCCAGTGTCTGTCCTTTTGCCCATCTTAATCTTTTCTTTTTATTGGCCAGTCTGAGATATGGCTTTTTCTTTGCAACTCTGCCTAGAAGGCCAGCATCCCGGAGTCGCCTCTTCACAGCCCCCAGGCCCCTTCATGGCTGATCACTCTCCTCAATCACCAGCACTGCTCTGGGGTCCACACTTTCGTTTATTTGTTTTAAACTCTCTCCTGACCAGCTTCAAGGAGAGACTCAGACTCAAGCAGCGATGGATTATGTTAGGGTCTGAGTCAGTCACTGGGAGAGGAGAGAGGGACAGCTGTAGTGTTGTTGTTGTTGTGATTTCTCCATCTGTGGGGGGGTTGAGAGGGGGGCCACCAGGGTTGAGTGTCCCCTGGCCAAAGCCAGGCCCCACACAGTCATTTTAAGATAGACAGGGATGGTTGGAGACAGGGAGACAGGCAGACAGACGGACAGGCAGGGAGGAGAAGGAGATGGGCATGCAGAGTGAGAGAGAGAGAGTCAGAGAGAGAGATTAGATTACACAGATCCACAAAGAATTCGAAAACAAATCCAATTTTGAAAAACTCCCATATCTACTGGGTGAAATTCCACAGTGTGCCATCAAAGCAGCAAGATTTGTGACCTGTTGCCACGAGAAAAGGGCAACCAGTGAAGAACACGCACCATTGTAAATACAACCCATATCTATGCTTATTTATTTTATCTTGTGTCCTTTACCATTTGTACATTGTTAAAACACTGTATATATATATATAATATGACATTTGGAATGTCTTTATTGTTTTGAAACTTCTGTATGTGTGATGTCTACTGTTAATTTTTATTGTTTATTTCACTTTATATATTATCTACCTCACTTGCTTTGGCAATGTTAACACATGTTTCCCATGCCAATAAAGCCCTTGAATTGAATTGAATTGAATTGAGAGAGAGATGCCTCTACTGTGTGACATCCACATCAACATTCCAATCATTTCCATCGAATACCCTGTTACATGGTAAACAGGGGAACACAGTTACAAGTGCACAGAAAATGGCCCCTATTTTCTCAGCTCCTCAGCTATCATTTGACACTATCATCTCAAATAGCCCACATTTTATGTCCCTGTTGAAGTGTATGTTTTTCTGCTTGAAGGATACAGTAGCTGGACCCCATAGTGTTGTCCTGTCTAGGACTGACTTTTATGCTCAATAGTGAGACATCTGATGAGAAGCATTTTCCCAGAGTGGGCCATGGTGAAATCCCCCACAGAGTGGAGAGCGAGAGAGTCAAGGCCTAATGTCATGAATAAATACATGTCATGCCTCTGTGATGTATGGGGGACATGCTGCATGGTGCCCATGTCTGCATAAACCATCTCCTTCCCATCGCTTGCTCTCTCTCTCTCTCTCTCTGTAACGGTTTTCTAGTGGTGATGAAGGAGAGTCGGACCAAACTGCAGCGTGTCGATTGCGATCCATGTTTAATACAACAAAGAAACACGAACTTACAAAAAACAATAAACGAAACCGAAACAGCCTATCTGGTGCAAACTAACAGAGAGTACACATAGGACACTAAGGACAATCACCCACGACAAACTCAAAGAATATGGCTGCCTAAATATGGTTCCCAATCAGAGACAACGATAAGCATCTGCCTCTGATTGAGAACCACTCCAGACAGCCATAGACTTTGCTAGACAACCCACTAAGCTACAATCCCAATACCACCACCAAAACCCCAAGACAAACACACCACAATTACAAAAACCCCATGCCACACCCTGGCCTGACCAAATACATAAAGATAAACACAAAATACTTTGACCAGGGCGTGACACTCTCTCTCTTTATATATATATATATATATATTAGCTGCACAGGCTGACATAGGTTTTGCATGTGCTCTTCAGTTATCAACCTATGGGTCATTCCACCTAAAAATATAAAAAACAATTCAACACCCACAAATTTCAACTCCCACTATCTCTGATTGTTCTGAAATTGTTTCTGTTGCTATAAACATTCCTGCAACATTTGTTGAACTATAATTTAATATCTGAGATATTAACAAAGTAACTAACAAATTATTATCAGAGACATAAACCTAACAACTTCAATGACTAATTTATCATAAATAACTTAAATCACCAAATTCACTGAGAATGCATTTACATAGGATGAAGAAACAATAATCTGTGCCGATGCTCCATACCGCTTGTCAGTCATAGATAACTTATACTGTATTCTCGTTGTTGGCGTGAGATTGGTGTGGGGAGTCCGTGGGTAGCTTTTGACTATTTCTCTGGATTCCTCATGTCTTACTCATTGTTAGAAAAATGTTTGGTCCAAATTGGATGTTTGATACTATATTTATTGAATAATATAAGAAACCTATAAATAATCAGATATCCAATTATATTTCAACAAAATAATATTGCAGGATTGCCAATCTTGTCTGTTTCTGACAACAGAAATGATTTCAGAAAAATCTGAGACGGTGGGTGTCATGGCTTGCTGAAATGATATACAGTACCAGTCAAAAGTTTGGACACACCTAATCATTCAAGGTTTTGTTCTTTATTTGTACTATTTTCTACATCATGGAATAATAGTGAAGACATCAACACTATGAAATAACACATATGGAATCATGTAGTAACCAAAAAATTGTTTAAACAAATCACAATATATGTTATATTTGAGATTCGTCAAAGTAGCCACCCTTTGCCTTGATGACAGCTTTGCACTATCTTGGCATTCTCTCAACCAGCTTCACCTGGAATGCTTTTCCAACAGTCTTGAAGGAATTCCCACATATGCTGAGCACTTGTTGGCTGCTTTTCCTTCACTCTGCGGTCCAACTCATCCCAAACCATCTCAATTGGGTTGACTGATACTGTATACAAATCAACTCCACTTCCTTGGAAACCATTGGCTGAATCAAATTCAGCCTCCCTACTTCCACCCACAACAGGAAATAAGAGTATGGTTCTGTTCCTTCTTTTCTTCTCAGAGAGTCAGTCTCTAGTGGTGACACTACCACTGGTTTGATATTACCATGAAGCTGAATGCTGCAATGAGGAGGCAGTGTGTGATTCTGAAATGGCACCCTATTCCCTATATAGTGCACAAATTATGTCAAAAGTAGTGCACAAAATAGGGAATAGGGTGTCATTTGAGACTCCAGATAATGTGATCCCAAAAGCATAGTAGTATGCTCTTAAAGAGGGGGATAAACATGGAATATACTGACTGACATTAGACTGACGTTAGACTGACGTTAGTAGTGTGATAATGAGATCCACAGGGAGAGACGGTTAATCGGCAGGCGGTGCTGGTTGAAGAGGCAGGAACCCATGGGGTTCTGGTCAAAGGTAGTGCACTTTATAGGGGATAGGGTGCAATTTGGGACACATCCTAGGCAGTGTACATCGCCGTGATGTGTTTCAACACCTCACAGGTAGTCCCTGGTAACCAGTGGTGGTGACATCATAACAGGCTCTGCTAACGATAACGATGTCCTCATTAACGAGTGTTAACAATCAACAGGTCACACTGGGAAAAGCTGAGAGAGATTTCACTTGCTCTCTCTGTTCACTTGCTCTCTCTGTCCCTTTCACTTGGTCTCTCTATCCCTCCCTCCCTCTCTCTCGTTAGTTTTTACAAGGCACAGACACATCTCTCTCTGTGGTTCTGCCCGTGTCTACCCTGAGGTGAAGCAGAATGTGTTCTATGTAATCAGCACGTGAGACTGAGAGAGGAGGGACCTCTGGTCAAAAGTAGTGCAGTTTATAGGGAATAGGGTGCCATTTGGAATGTAGCCTTTCTCCTCCTAACAAGATATTATTAAAATGACATGCTGCTATCTGGGAGTCGCCTTAGGTATCCTGTGCTACCCTACTCTACCATGATTGTGCTTTGGCCTGACTGACTCACTGGTTTGCATTGAAACACAGAGGGCGGGCTGGGGAAGGAGTTGTTAACAGACTGAGGGTGTTTTGATACCTGCAATGAGAATCATAATCATGTCTATTCTGATTCACATCCAAGAAAACAAATTGCTGTGTATTATCTAGATTACTTTATAGATTACCATTAAGAAAGCCTTGGGTGGAGTGGAGGGAAGGAAGGAGAGATGGAGAGGCATAGCCATGTTATTTATTTTCTCCCTGGCTGTGACAGACAAACCGTCTGGCTCGGCTCAGTGCAGGCAGCGACTTGGACGCCTGTATGGGTCCTGACTCTGGCCCGGGGAGATTTGGATTAACGTTCAGGTTGGTGGAGCAGAAACTGTAATGATTATCTCTGACCTTGAGATTATTGAAGTTACTCAAATTGATAAATACAGTTTTGCTTCTTTTTTTTTCTTTCCATTTGCAGCTAAACTAAGCCAGACCATCACTTTTCTCATCATACCAATGGTGTGTCTTAAATGAGGTTTACATCCGGTGTCTACCAACCATATAACATGTTTTTCTGGCGGGAAGGAAATAGGCAGCCATTTCTACTCATTTCTGTACTATAACTTCCTGTGAGTCCAAACCATTACCCAACTCACAGAGGAGATGTCAAAACAAGTGATCTTCCCTCCAATCACCCTGCAGTTTTAAAGACTGTAAATCCTAATGACTTTAATTGAGTTATTATCTATTATTTCGAGATCAACTCTTTAGGTGTGCTGCCGTCTGCCAGGAAGTCACACTATGAGGTTGGAATAATACTGTGGAATGTTTTTAAAAGATGAATAAATGCCCTTTTAGTGTAAGAGCTGTTTGAAAAGACCGCCAAAGATTTCAGCTTGTTTTGGTGGGGTGGAGTTCCAAACCTCTCTGCCAAAACAGCTTGTTTTCAGTTTCCCCCTCCAAGACAGTCCTAGCAAAAGTCTTGCCTGAGAAATTCCTCTTTTCTAAGAAGCAATAATTTTTTTGTTGTTGACCACTTGAATTGAAAACAATCACATTGAGGAACTTAATTGTTACCCATAAATGATTTGATGTTGAGATAAAAAAAAATTAAAAACAGCTGCATTGCAACTTTAATATGAGCCTCCTGGAGCCTCATGTACTGTCTATGTTATTAGACTGCAAATCGATCGCGATAATATATGGTGCGTCGAGTGGCTGTTGTAAACTACACTGTGTGTTCTATTATATGATGCAGTTGCTCAGTGAAAAGCTATTTAAAGCTATGAGAAATGTATTGTATATGATGAAAATTGGAATTTGAAGGTCATGAAACCGCCCCATAAGAAGGTGTTGTTTGATTGGAACGTTTTAATAATTTCCCTGTGTGTTCAGTCACACATATTGTGTAAATCGCGTGTTTGGGGGCGTAATAATAACCACTTAATTATCTGGTAATAGTGCAATTACATTTAGTTTGTTGTTGAATGATCATGTATTTTATGACAAGCATAGCCACACACTATGGAAATTATTGCAGAGAATAATCTCATTGTTGTGACTGGGGGGGGGAGGTTATATCAATCTCCTTCAGACATGGGCTTTTTTCCTATCAGTACATCCTTCAGACTTAACTACACTGTCTGCATCTCCCGTGTGTGTGTGTGTGTGTGTGTGTGTGTGTGTGTGTGTGTGTGTGTGCGCGTGTGTTATTGACTGTCCATGAGTGACTCGTGCTCATTACTCTGTTATAAACTATTCCTCTCCATTCTCCTCTTCATCATCAGGCTTTTGTTTTGATGCCGGTAGGTGTTTCTGTATTCATTAGTCATACCTGTCATTGGATAGATACTGGGAGATGGACTATTGCACAATACTATTGTTCTCTGCAGGGTTCGGGGGGCATATTGATGTGAATGGCATATTAATTGATGTGAATGGCATATTCATGTATTGTCTACCTCGAGGTCTGGGGATGCAGCCTCCATTATTGCAGTGATAGGTGTCATCAACTCATGACTATACTGACTGTGTCACAAATGGCACATATTCACTATTGAGTGCACTACTTTTGACCATGGCCCACAGGGTCAAAAGTCATGCGTTATGGAGGGAACATGGTGCCATTTTGGACGCTCACACAGTCTGGCGTCCTGTATCAGAACTGTTTTAGCAGCAGTGCAGTTAGCATTTCAACGTTGCATTGAGGGTTGTTCTAACATGCATAATGCAACAAACAGTGTATGTTACTACATTCACCATCAATTTCAGAAAGTACCGGCTTATGTACCTTGTGGTTTTGAAGCTAAGTGCTCATATTGCCAAAAACAGTCTTACTAACTCCTGTCCTGGCTCATCATTCAAGTGTTCGGCAGTTTAGTACTGAAGAGAAAGATGATATGTCCCAAATGGCAACCTACTCCCGACATAGTGCACTACTTTTGACCAGAGCTTTATCAGCCCTGATCAAAATAAGTGATTACTGTATAGGGAATAGGGTGCCATTTGAGATGTCGGCCAAATACTGTACCTACTCTCTCCGTTTTTATTGGTAGTGATTAATGAATCATCCATTACCATTGGGTATATTCAACCTCATCAGCTCTCCAGCTCCTCTCAGCACCACCACTCCCTCTGGCCTGTGCCAACCTCACACTGTCTTTGTGCCAGGCCTGCAGTGTGTTTGTGTGTGTGCTTGCGTGTGAATCTCATAGAGATAGAGGACGCAACATTGTATCTGTTTTATTATGCCATCTGTGACAGCATAGGCAGCGCCATTGAGGCCCTCTCCATTTTGAAGTAGTCCATTTTCTTCTACTACTACTACAAATTGGTAAACAAACTGCCACCTGGAGTGTGTTGTTTGAACAGTTACTGTATAAAGCCACCTGCTGTTTTGGAATATTTGCTCATGAGTATAATTCATTGGCTGACCCCTCCTGATGACCTGGATGGAATTATGTGATCCTTCCTTAACCCATAGGAAGTCCCGGTTCCGCTTTAAATGAAGTGCAGCTTATAAAGGCTTCATAAAGCCTTCATAAACACTACATAAATGTGTTACAAATAATCTATAACCGTATGTCATGCTTTATAAAGGGTTCATAAATGTGGCATAACTGGGTGACATAACCACCCATGCTAAATGCAGTGGTGGAAAAGTGTAGATCCGTTAATAGAAAGTTGCTCAAGTAAGAGTGAAAGTCAGCCAGTAAAATACTACTTGAGTAAAAGTTGTTTAGTTTTAAATATACTTAAATTGCTAAAAGTACTTTTGGTTGTCAGGGAAAATGTATGGAGTAAAAAGTACAATGTATTATTTAGGAATGTAGTGAAGTAAAAGTAAAAGTAGTCAAAATTATTCATAGTAAAGTACAGGTACCCCCAAAAAACGATCTTAAGTAATACTTTAAAGTATTTTTACTTAAGTACTTTACAAATATGGCATAAACCTGTTCTTTATAAAGGGTCTTCGAAAGCAAAGTTAACAAACAGATCACTGACCATCTCGAATCCCACCGTACCTTCTCCGCTGTGCAATCCGGTTTCCGAGCCGGTCACGGGTGCACCTCAGCCACGCTCAGGGTACTAAACGATATCATAACCGCCATCGATAAAAGACAGTACTGTGCAGCCGTCTTCATCGACCTGGCCAAGGCTTTCGATGCTCTCTGCGCTGCTTTTGATGCTCTCTGCGCTTTTAACGGACCTCTGAAACTATCACAGTGCAGGTGCATTTATACGGAGACTTGATTACACACAGGTGGATTGTATTTATCATCATTAGTCATTTAGGTCAACATTGGATCATTCAGAGATCCTCACTGAACTTCTGGAGAGAGTTTGCTGCACTGAAAGTAAAGGGGCTGAATAATTTTGCACGCCCAATTTTTCAGTTTTTGATTTGTTAAACAAGTTTGAAATATCCAATAAATGTCGTTCCACTTCATGATTGTGTCCCACTTGTTGTTGATTCTTCACAAAAAAATATAGTTTTATATCTTTATGTTTGAAGCCTGAAATGTGGCAAAAGGTCGCAAAGTTCAAGGGGGCCGAATAGTTTCGCAAGGCACTGTATATAGATTCTTTTTTTTCTACTATGTTATTGACTTGTTTATTGTTTATTGTTTACTCCATGTGTAACTCTGTGTTGTTGTCTGTTCACACTGCTCTGCTTTATCTTGGCCAGGTCGCAGTTGCAAATGAGAACTTGTTCTCAACTAGCCTACCTGGTTAAATAGAGGTTAAATAAAAATAAATACAATTTTAAAAAGCACTGCTTAATAATGGCCTTGTAAATTATATTAAATTCAGGCATCACATAGCGTTTATAACCCTGTCATGAAACTTGGTAGATCATTGCAACACCAGTATATTGTGTTCGATTCCCAGGACCACCCATACCAAAAAATGTATTCACTCATGACTGTAAGTCGCTTTGGATAAAAGTGTTTGCTAAATGTTACATATTATATTTCACTAAAACATTTCTAGGATGGTCTAACATCATTCCCTCTTGGGTATGGTGCATAGAGAATATTGGACCTGCCCTCAACTTCCTCCAAAATGCTGTGCTGCAGGATGGCACACACTCTAAAGTGTAAAAGGCAAAACACTTTGGTAGGGCCTTTTAAAATCTGTTTGTATTTTTTGCCTACTTCTGTTTTTTTTCTCCCATTTTCTGTTTTCTTGGTTTTGTTCTTCCACGTTTCAGATTTACATTTTGTTTTATTTAAAGAGGAAAACAACCAAATTGGATTTTCCGTTTTCACAACAATGCTTGAACCACATCAGAGGATGACTTTTGAGGCCTGGGGCAAAATCTTAGAAACTTAGATTGTTTAGTTTTGTTGATCTTTAATTCAGTGAGCGTGCCCTGCACTGTTGTTTGGTTAGCAAAGGTTCTGTAGTGCAGTATATGCTCAGGGACAAGCTACACTATTCACAGCCCCGTGTAATATTTCATGTAATTGCATTGCTGGAACATTTTGAAACTGAATGTATTTGTATTGTTTCAAAAATGATCAAATTAAATTAAATGTATGGTTTAAACATGTCTTTAATGATTATTTGCTTTAGCTGTATTTGTTTTACTGATAATTACCTAAGTGTTAATACATGTGTGTTTACATCATTAAGTGTTTATGTATGTGTTATGAATGACCAAAGGTGTCTGACTTTATAGTAAGTACAGCGTCATGCGATATAGAGTCTTTATAGATGTGTTATGACTGGTGTCTCACTTCAAACTAAGTATTATGGCCTAAATTCAATAAATAGGTTATTAACGCTGATTTGATGAAGGTTCTCTCATGATCCACAAGTAACTGTAGGGTGTGAGAGCTATTTAAATGGGTTGATGGACCTGCAAAGTGTGTGCGTGTGTGTGTGTGTGTGTGTCAGAACCAAGATGATTTGGAGTAGTCCAACCTGAGACTAACGCACCAAGTATTCCTCTTCTGTTCCCATGTTGGAGACCAGGGCTCGATTACAACTTGTTGCATTGGTGCCAACATTTTGTGGCTCATCTTTTAGCAAGGGGAAGTGGGTGAATGTGTCAAAGACTTAACACATTCAAGTGTATTGGGGGCTCGGGAATGGCTTTTTGGTTGTTGTGTGAATGTTTGTGTACTGAGGAACATGTCACTTGGTTCCAGAAGAAAGACACTTTACATTTCTTTTAAGTCGGGGGCTTTCATCAAGGTACGTGTTTCTTGGCATAACGTCCTCCCCAGACTATTGCACACACAGCACATATAAGCCTGGGATATCAACCATTTAAAGTTGGCCTTAGTGGGAGTGACCATAGAATTCTAAGGGAGTGACCTTACTGAGTATAATATTTGTCATCGTCACTACTTAACACAGTCAAAAAGTCCTACTTTGCTAAACCCTGCCCATTTATCTTCTTAAAAGATTTGTGCAGAAGTGTCTGAGCTTAGGTGTAATGTGACTAATATGACATCACTTTAGAGCGTATGCCATCCTTCAGCACAACATGTCACCCTTTAAAAAGCACATGTTTATATCATTCGACATAGTGGGTTATGGCACATTTGACATGATTGATGGTGATTGTCACACAGGTATGCCACATGTATGAACCCTTAAGCATGGCATACGGTTAAAGATGCTTCGTAACACGTTCATGTAGTGCTTATGAAGGCATTATGGAGGCTTTATGAAGCCTTTTTAAGCTGAATGTAATTTAAAGAGGAACCAAAGTCCAATCCAGTTGACTACTTAAAAATGGTGCGAGTCCTTGTTGGTGCTGCCCATGCTAAAACAGGCTTTTGGGCTCTAGAGACGCGCACGCGTGTGTGTGTGCACGTGTGTGTGTGTGCGTGTGCGTGTGTGTGTGTGTGTGTGTGTGCGTGCGCGCGCACGTTCTACCAAAAGGCTGCTGATGAGATGACTCATCATATTTCTAACTGTCTAATGATCGTTAGACTGTAGTTTGTCATTAGATCATTTATTTCTTGGATTCTTCCTTTTCTAAAACAAGGCAATTGCCTACGCAGACACTTAAAGGTCCTGAAGGATACTAAACATCAATATGATCTTAAGTTGTTTATTTCTGAAGAAATGTTATGTATCAGGGATTGCTATTTGCTAATGAAAAATATTGACTTTAAAAATATTGTGCGTCCTAGCGGCAAGTGGCAAGGCTGCCCACTCCAGTTTGTTTAGTTAATCCCGTGTTTCGCTCTGCTCCCGCTGGCTCACGTCACGGCTGTTACACCAGCGAGCTGAGCAAAGCTGTATCAATCTTTCCGTTAACCAGTAACCACGGCGATAGCCTTCTAATAGCTCTTGTAATATGGCGGCTCTCTCCGCCCCTGCTTTGATGTCTGTCTGTGCTCAGGCCCTCCCTTTCTCCCTCTCTCTCTCTTTCTTTCTCCCTCTCTCACTCTCTCTGTCCACCGGCTATGAGAAATAACCTTTCATATTAGGTCTCTCTCCCTCTCATACCCAGCGGTTTGATATGAGTTTAATCCCCACCATGATTCACTCTATCTTTCACTGTGACAAATCCTTTACTTTATTGATGTTGATTTTCCCCAAGAAGTTGAGAAAGTTTTACTCCCTCTTGGCTCTAATTTGTCAATACTTCATATGTTTGGTTTATCAGCCTTTTAAGCCCACCCCCTCCATTCTCCTGGTTCATCTATATTACTTTAAAAGTTGAAAAGAAGGGAATTGAGGGAAAAGAGGAGAAGAAGAAAGGTGAATGCTTCTCAGTGTGGGAATTAGTTAATGAAAGTCCTTGAAGTGAGGAGAGGGAGCGAGGGAGGAGGCTGTCACCTGCCCTGTTGATAGATAGCCCTCCTTATTAATAGTATTCCCTTCGCAGGGTTTTATGCCTCTACTTGAGCCATTTGTTGATTAATTAATCAGGTAATGCAGGCTATCTCTAGGACAAAACACAACAGTAGTTCTCCTTGGATCGTATGCAATCTCAGGTGTTAAGAATCTCTCCCACGAGACCAGGGTATGCGTTCCCTATCTAGTGCCCTTGTTTTGACCAGGGCCCAAATTAGGACACTATATAGGGAATAGGGTGTCATTTGGGACGAAGCTTAGAACCGTACTCCGTTCAAAAGATGACAGTCCCAGCAGTAAGCGCCACAACAAGCCAAAGGAAGCCATTCCATTTGCAGAGTGGGCTTGTTTAAATGTAAAGGAGAACATTAAACAACAGAGGGGAAATGGGTCTCCCATTTCATGAATATATTTCATTTAGTAGCCCTACGTCAACTCTGTCTGATGTTATTCTTTCATTGTTGGGAAAACATTTTGAAACTGTCAAACTGCTTTGGCAAGAAGCCCAAATAAACAAAGTGAATAGACTCAAAGCACAACAACATGGACCAAGAGGTCTGTCTGTCCAACCTAATACCTCATACACGCTCTGCAAGAATACCGCACTTTCAGTCTGGAAATGGAATGGGATTTTTCTGCAATCAATGGAGCATTTCATAATAATTGTTAATGTGTTAATACGTGAATTGAGCCATCAAATGGAATACAGTTATTGAATCCCCTCGTACATGAAGTCCACAGGAGGTTGGTGGAACCTTAATTGGGAAGGACGGGTTTGTGGTAATGGCTGGAGCGGAATAAGTGTAATGGTATCAAATGCATCAAACACATGGTTCGCTCAGTTCCAGCCATTATTATGAGCCGTCCTCCCCTTAGCAGCCTCCACTGATTGATTTACATGTAGATCCATACACATTGTTATTGCCTTGCCTCTATACAGATCAGATTTTTGGCATCAGTAACTGTTGTTGAACTTGCAACACGCATGCACATTCACACACCCACGAGGCAGACTTACCATGGAACCCATAACCAGCTCCATACATGTGTTGTAATAATATCTGTTCATATTTCTAGAAGTGGCTTTCAAACTGAACACCTGGTGCACTTCCTGAATGCACTTCCTGAATTCCTGTCTACTTCCTGTGTCCTTCCTGCTGCTGCTTTGAGTTCCCTCACAGCTGGCACCGTTATAGAAAAAAAAATGGCAGGAAATTACATCACAGGCAGTATTTAACGAGAGAGGCTTTCCTGGACAGTGTCTTTACAGAGTGCTCACACCACATAAATAACAACTGTGGTTGCGACCCAAATGGCAATTGGCCCTGGTCAAAAGTGGTGCACTATATAGGGAATATGGGAACGTTTGGGACACAACAACATTTAATGAGCCCAAGACCCCCAAAAAACGAATTATTGTGCCATCATCCAATATATATGTGATATGGGAAACTGCACATTACGCACAACAGAAAAACATAAAAGCCCTTGGATGTCGCTAGATTGGATGACAAACAAGCAAGATTTCTGGCTCTCACAGACCTGTAACTTCTTCTTTAAGAGGCTCCTCTGTCCTCCACTTGTTACCTGTATTAATGGCACCTGTTTGAACTTGTTATCAGTATAAAAGACACCTGTCCACAACCTCAAACAGTCCACTATGGCCAAGACCAAAGAGCTGTCAAAGGACACCAGAAACAAAATTGTAGACCTGCACCAGGCTGGGAACACTGAATCTGCAATAGGTAAGCAGCTTGGTTTGAAGAAATCAACTGTGGGAGCAATTATTAGGAAATGGAAGATATACAAGACCACTGATAATCTCCCTCGATCTGGGGCTCCACGCAAGATCTCACCCCGTGGGGTCAAAATGATCATAAGAACGGTGAGCAAAAATCCCAGAACCACACGGGGGGACCTAGTGAATGACCTGCAGAGAGCTGGGACCAAAGTAACAAAGCCTACCATCAGTAACACACTACGCCGCCAGGGACTCAAATCCTGCAGTGCCAGACGTGTCCCCCTGCTTAAGCCAGTACATGTCCAGGCCCGTCTGAAGTTTGCTAGAGAGCATTTGGATGATCCAGAAGAAGATTGGGAGAATGTCATATGGTCAGATAAACCAAAATATAACTTTTTGGTCAAAACTCAACTCGCCGTGTTTGGAGGACAAAGAATGCTGAGTTGCATCCAAAGAACACCATACCTACTGTGAAGCACGGGGGTGGAAACATCATGTTTTGGGGCTGTTTTTCTGCAAAGGGACCAGGACGACTGATCCGTGTAAAGGAAAGAATGAATGGGGCCATGTATCGTGAGATTTTGAGTGAAAACCTGAATCCATCAGCAAGGGCATTGAAAATGTATTATTTATTTTTTTAACCTTTATTTAACCAGGCAAGTCAGTTAAGAACAAATTCTTATTTTCAATGACGACCTAGGAACAGTGGGTTAACTGCCTGTTCAGGGGCAGAACGACAGATTTGTACCTTGTCAGCTCGGGGGTTTGAACTTGCAACCTTCCGTTTACTAGTCCAACACTCTAACCACTAGGCTACCCTGCCGCCCAAGATGAAACGTGGCTGGGTCTTTCAGCATGACAATGATCCCAAACACACCGCCCGAGCAACGAAGGAGTGGCTTCGTAAGAAGCATTTCAAGGTCCTGGAGTGGCCTAGCCAGTCTCCAGATCTCAACCCCATAGAAATTCTTTGGAGGTCCGTGTTGCCCAGCAACAGCCCCAAAACATCACTGCTCTAGAGGAGATCTGCATGGAGGAATGGGCCAAAATACCAGCAACAGTGTGTGAAAACCTTGTGAAGACTTACAGAAAGCGTTTGACCTCTGTCATTGCCAACAAAGGGTATATAACAAAGTATTGTATAACAAAGTATATTTTGTTATTGACCAAAAACTTATTTTCTACCATAATTTGCAAATAAATTCATAAAAAATCCTACAATGTGATTTTCTGGATTTTTTTTCTCATTTTGTCTGTCATAGTTGAAATGTACCTATGATGAAAATTACAGGCCTCTCTCATCTTTTTAAGTGGGATAACTTGCACAATTGGTGGCTGACTAAATACTTTTTTGCCCCACTGTATGTCAATCTAGAAGAGGATTATCTATCTTGGATGTGATTTTAATGGAGTTGATGAAGAGAGAGAGCGTGCTAGAGTGTGCTCGCGGGTGCACTGATTTAAAGCAAAGGTATTCAAGTGAAAGACTGGAGCTGCAATTTAAAAAATGGTAATCTTTTCAATGAAAAAACAAGGTGACCCCCGAAAGCCGGATGGAGATGGGTAAATTAGAAGCACATTCAGTCTTTATTTTACTGTAGCATAGACTATGCTCCAGCAAATGTAGGCCTACCTGTTGCAAGAAAAATGTTACCATGATGAGATATTGTAGGTCTACATCCATACTGAGATGGGCTATCTGTCCCAAACCCTGAGCGTTGATTCATCATGCAGAGGATGTAGAGAAGACAGATTTTAGACATCACATATCATTTAGCAGTTCCATTTCACACCATATAAGTAATTTATTTTAATTTACTGGTTTCTCACAGTTATTTATCCTGGGAAAAGGGAGTGGTTTTGGACGGTAAATCGCAGTAAATCTCGGTAACCAGGTTCCCGCCATTCTGCACTAATCAGCATCCATCCTAGACATCCTCCATGCATCACAGGGACAAACTCATGATGATTATTCTCTATCAGGTCATGTACAGGTCATATACCCATTTGAGACATAAGATGTGGTATGTGACCTGTAAAAAAATACAAGGCAATGTTTGTATGACCCCTTTCAAAGAGCCCCTTATTTACTACTTTCTTGGAGGTATACCCCTTTTTATACATATCAGTGGGTAACTGGCGAATTAGTAGGGGTGTGGGGGTGTTGTTTAACCATGGAGGCTGTTTGCATTTCAAATTAGGGAGGTGTTAAACAATGGAATTGTTCATGTATTTACCAGCGAGAAAGCAGTGAACCATTCACACACACCTGATACCTGTATGTTGGTTGCAAGACTAGGTCTTCAGCTGGCTTTTATTTGTCCATGTATTTTTAACCCCTAACCCTTATCAGATATACCAAAAAGCTGTTATAAACAAAGCAGGAATGGCAAAATAGTGGGATTTTGGTCTGTGTATGAAATGGATGGAGTAGCTCTGGTATGATGGTGGTAACCCCATCCACGCTCTTCTGATCCCCTCTCCTATCTATCCTCCATCATTTTCTCACACCCCTCAGGCAGGCAGAGTTTCCAGTCATTTGCACATAGCTGCACATAGAGGACTGAGCTGGGGGATTTACGATCGTCAGGCGCAGTTATTCTCACCCCTCGATAAACCTGTCGTGGATTTACCGTTGCCTCCATGTCACCCGCGTCATTAAAATGTAAAAGTTTGCCGCCGCGCCGCCGAGAAAGTTGCAAATGATGCCAGAGAGCGGCTTCTATGGCTCTGCTAACTGAAATTCACCCGGCAGCTCAGTGCAGTGTGTGCACCTCAGTCAGACTGAATCACAAGCTGTCACACCTCCCATCACACTCCGTAAACCTTATGAGAGAGGTTTCAGACGGAAGTCTATATCCATTTCATAGAGTATTACCTTCTTGCTGTATTAAAACCGACTTGCTTTTAACTTGTTAACATTTCTGGACAATAAAGTTTGGATGATTTAGCAGTGCGGGGAAACCACATATTGACAGTTGATTTGATTCAATATGGCACCATCTGTCGTGAATGTTTTTATCTTGAAGTTAGTTATTTCTTCAAGCCAAAGAGCATAGTAGAGTTCTCACATATAAAGACTCTTACATTTTCACAGTTGCCCAAAGCCCAACAGTATCTGACACATTTCAGGACATTTCCATCAATCCTCTCTGTGAGAGATAGGGGATTCAAGAAAGGCCCAGCTTGCGACCTAGACTAGAACAAAGCCTGGGCATCAATTAAATACCTTCCCCCCTTATTGTGTCTCCAGGTTTGGGAAGCACCGCAATGGAGACAAGATGGAGCGTAAGGGGTCGAGTAAATCTAAGATGGAGGACACACAGGCGTCTGAGGAGGAGATGCTACGGATGAAACTGGAGCAGGAGAGGTGAGTGTGTGTTTGTGCCTGTATTTACAGGGCTCGCCCGGCTTGGTAATAGCCTCACAATTAAGTCTGTGAGGAGAATGCACAGTGCTGCTACATGCCGCTGCCCGGGAAAATGTGCAAACTGCCCAATTAACTAAATGGGACGGTGTGGAAAGAGGAAAGTTCTGGGAAAGATGTCAATTTGTAAACGTCCAGGCCTTTTATAACAGTACATTAAATTGATCATTTCTAAAGATTTTTTTGCTTTGTGCCATTGAATGGACCTGACCTGCTAATGGTCCTGGTTTGCTCCTTCTGCTTTGACTGATTGAATGGCCGGTCTCATTAGAATTGTCAAATCAATGTTGTAGGGCATTTCTCTTTTCTTTTTGGCAGTAAAAAGGTTGTTAATCATTCAAGAATTTGGCGTTTGGTTTCGTCATCCTGGACTCTGTTTGTCCCTCGATGTTTTAGCGGACGTTGAGGCCTCTGTAAGGTTACATACTAAATTGCACCCTATTCCCTATATAGTGCACTACTTTTGACCACATGGCACCCTATTCCATATATATAGTGCACTACTTTTGACCCGAGCCATATGGGGCCTGGTCAGAAGTAATGCAATATAAAGGGAATTGGGTGCCATTTGGGACACAGCCGATGTATGTATGTATGAGTGAACGGACATATTTGTTTTTTGTTTTCTCCGCCTCATTCCTTCCTTGCAGACAAGCTCTATTAAATTCACTTGACTGAAGGAGACAATATCAGTGGCTGTGTGAATGGAACGAGGGGCTTGCTGCCTCTTATTGTTCTCTGCAAGCCAAAATGAATGACAAATGAACTCGGTTATCAAACTACTGTTGGTAATGAAGGTAATTGAAAACAAACAATGGAGTTGATATTTCTCTCAGTGGAAAGAGAGGGAGGGAGTGAGGATAGCTGCCTGTCGGATACGCACACACACACACACACACACAATGGTCTTCCTATTCAATGGGACATCTGGAGACAGTCTTCATAGAGGCTAGACTGTGACATGCAGGGAATGTCTTGTCTTGTGCTCTGGGAGCCCTGGCTGTCCCTCTGGCTGCTGGCCCAACACATTGCCAGCACGCCCCAGAGACCCACAGCCTTCCTATCCAGAGCCTTCCAAAGCCTCTGTCCCTTTGAGGCTCTCCCAAACGCCTGCCATGCAAAGCCGGAATAAAACAGCGCAGACACAGACTGGGGCTAAGCCTAAAACATGCCCTCACCCTTCCCCTCCTTTCCTTACTCCCCTCACTCCCCAGTCACTATTTGTCTGGATCTTGACTTGTATACGTTTCTCATTCTCCCATTTAGTCTGTTTCCTCTCCGTTCTGCATGTCTAAGCCCTAGTGTCAGAGCACTGGAGCGCTGGAGCACTATACAACAGGGCCACTTTCCTTTCCCCTTCTCGCCATCCCAAAATGCCATCACTTAACCAGAATGGAAATTCTAAATTGACTCTCAGATAATGGAAAAGGAATCTGGGAATCCTTTGGGAAATCGTCTGTGGTATTAATACAGTATCCTGACGTCTCGGGGAGGAGGGAGCTGGCTCAGCCTGAGATTCAAAGCATGGCAGTTCAGGGGGGCGACAGCTCTAAAAATCAATTACCTCTGTATTTTGGGTTGTGTTACGCCACTCAGAGGTGCAAATTTTGATAGAGGCGGTGTGCTGACACTGAGAGTGGGTCTTGCTCAAGGCAAATGCACTGATTGATTATATAGGGCCCATTGAGACGGGGTTATTTTAGACATAGTGGTTATGATATTATGGATCGAGGGGGGGGGCTATATTTCTAAAACTAGCGCACGTACAGTCAGCCCATCAGGGGAAGTGTCAGGGATGTCGGAATGGCCCGTTGCCAAACACACCGCACAGCTGACACCGACGATTTAATTGAAGCACACATTTTGACCGGAGCATTTAGTGTTTCTAAAAATATATATTTTACCTCTATTTAACTAGTCAAGTCAGTTAAGAACAAATTATTCTTTACAATGAGGACCTAGGAACAGTGGGTTAACTGCCTTGTTCAGGGGCAGAATGACAGATTTTGACCTTGTCAGCTCAGGATTTGATCCAGCAACCTTTCTGTTCCTGGCCCAGCGCTCTAACCACTAGGCTACCTGCCTCGTCTAAAGAGAAGACGTAGAGAAGGTTAGCGTGGATTAATGTGATATCCTAGTTGTAGTCTGTGTACCCTCTTCTTCCCTGGTCTGGTCTGCTATGAGGAAACTATAAAACAGATGACATGTATCATGTTACATATCTAGGAGTCTGACCTTAAAAACATTGTAAAAACGTATGGTTTCGATTACAGTGTTAAGAGACACTATTAGACCAAGTTTATTCTGCAAAATAGCCTCCATGTATTGTAGCCTTGTGTTTATATCTGAGTGCCTCAGATATAGTAGAAACACTGACGCTGAAATATCATCTACCAGGGTACAGAACCCAGCAGTGCAGTGATGAACCATTCTGAAGATGATAAAGAGTCATCATCAGCACCATTTGTTTTGCTATAATCTCACAAATGATATGCAACTGCCTGCCTGCCTGCCACCTGTGTTGCTGTTCAGCAGACTACTATTCCTCATCAAGCGCTTCATTAAGACCTAGCTGGAGAGGCCCTCCACAGCCACACACACACATACACACACACACACACACACACACACACACACACATACATACACAAACACACCGCCCTCAGCACAACAGCCATTACAAGGCTTTATGCCTGTGGACAACCGCTGGCTTCTCTACCTGATTGCACCACACTGAGGGACTAGCATGATTCTCTTTGATTGGTACCATGCAGGTTGGATGGGGTAGGAATAGTGCAGAGAGTCCGTGTGTTTCAGGGGATCTGTTTGAGCAAGGTAAGGTACAGGATCACTCATCTTTATAATGAGGGGTTATTTGCGATACAAGGCGATTCCTAGATTGCTTGCTCAGGCCAATCCCTTTGAACACCCTGATTCTCTCTCTCGGTGCCTGGGGTTTAGTGTGGCCTGCCGTCAATCAAGCAGAGAGATTCCAAGAGGAGGATATGCATTATTCCCTTTCATGCCTCCTGGTGTGCTGAGATTGGGATTGTCTCATTGTTTTGTCAGTTTACCAGAGCATCTGTCTGAAGCCAGATCTAAACCCACCACACAGTAGCAACCTGCTGGTGTCTGCTGCCTCTGTCTTAAACTGTATCCAACTGCAACCCTTCCTTCACCCCCCTCTCTGCCCCCCCCTCTCTGTCCCCCCTCTCTCTGTTTCTCACCCCCTCTCTCTGTTTCCCCCCTCTCTCTGTTTCTCACCCCCTCTCTCTCTCTGTCCCCCCACTCTCTCTGTTTCTCACCCCCTCTCTCTCTCTGTTTCCCCCTCTCTCTGTTTCTCCCCCTCTCTCTGCCCCCTTCTCTCTGTTTCCCCCCTCTCTGTTTCTCACCCCCTCTCTCTCTCTGTTTCCCCCCTCTCTCTGTTTTCACCCCCTCTCTGTTTCTCCCCCTCTCTCTGTTTCTCTGCCCCCTTCTCTCTGTTTCTCCCCCTTCTCTCTCTCTGTTTCTGCCCCCTCTCTCTCTGTTTCTCCCCCTCTCTCTGTTTCTCCCCCTCCTCTCTCTGTTTCCCCCTCTCTGTTTGTCCCCCTCTCTCTGTTTCTCACCCCCCCTCTCTCTCTGTTTCTCCCCCTCTCTCTGTTTCTCCCCCTCCCCCTCTCTCTGCCCCCTCTTCTCTCTGTTTCCCCCCCCTCTCTCTGTTTCTCCCCCTCCCCCTCTCTCTGCCCCCCTTCTCTTTGTTTCTCCCCCTCTCTCTGTTTCTCCCCCTCCCCCTCTCTCTGCCCCCCCTTCTCTCTGTTTCTCCTCCCCCTCTCTCCATCTATTTCTCTCACTATTTCTCTCTCTCTCTCTGTGACTGTGGAGTGAGATTATGATGTCCCTTATATCCCTCTTATCTGGTTGGCTCCTCTGAGCTTCTAATCAGTGGCTCACACTCCTCCACTCCTCCATCCCTTCATCCCTTCATCTCACACTCTTCCTGCTCCCAGACCTGAAGCCTTGTAGTGCCTGTTTGGCTGTTTCCACCACGCCTGCCTGTTTGTTTGGTTTCCTGCTGATGCCAGCCAACCAAAGACAAGGTATACTGCTCCGGTTATGTAGTTTAGTCAGTCAGCAGTTACAGTAGCGTCACACGGTTGGTCGGGTTTCAAGGAATGAGGAGCTGCAAGATCAACTAGTCTTCCATTTCCTTATTTTAGAATGCAAATGGACCCTGTATTCATGTAATACTCTAGACCTCAGCATCACATCAGTGTGGCTGGTTGGTTTTGAGGAATTAAGCCACCACAACGACAACAACGTTTCTATTCCAGAATTAGTACTGACACGTCAGTTGAGAGTGCACAAAGTGTACAGCTTTCCTCCGTTCAATGAGATTGTGTTAATGTCTTACTAATTACAGTGTCTGTAATTACGCAGCAGGTACTTCATAACTTGTTACTGCACTAAGTTAATGTGTGTTAGTCATTATCTCAGCTGATCCCTTCATAACAGTAATTGTTTTACCAAATAATTGGCTTCGTTATTTAATTTTTTTTGGAAAGTGTTGCTGTCTGTCGTCATTAACATGTTGAGTTCAATGAGAGGTCAAAGGAACTGATTGCAGGCCTGATTATATTTGTAATGATTTGATACTCAATTAATTTGATAATTGATACTCTGCAGCAAGTTACATGTGATTATTACAGAATTGAATTGTGCCAAATTGTTTGCCTGATAAAATGATGTCAAATCAAGTGTCAACCTAAAAGTCTGTCCATCAGTCTTAATGGGAGCACAGTCCTTTGCACACAAGATTGTACTTTTGTAGGGGGGGGGGGAGAATATATGCAAGATGTCTACAAGAGTTACTAAAGAAAGCAATGCATTCTGTTTCATCCCGCCTCTGCTACCAAGCATATTGAACAGCCAGACTCTCTCCAAGTGGTACTCTGGAAGTGCAGACTTGGTAATGAGCGTTTGTACACAGCAGCCGCCTCCTCCCTCCCTCCCTCTCGCTCCCACCTCCCCCCCCCCCATTGAAAGACATACGGAGGAGGGTGCATTGGCTTCATCTGTCCAGAATTACACAGACTTGTTTGATAAACACTCCGATTTATTCAGCACACAGAAGAAGGACCTACTTGTCAGTAGTGCACCGCTCGCTCTGCAACTTCAACTCTCTCCTAACTTTCTTTTTGAAAATGAAATAAACATGGCGGATTCTCCTCTCAACTTAATGCAGTGACTCACACTTCTGAGTTGTTTACCGTTGAGGGGAAACTTGTGGTTTTAATTGTGATGTGTGTGTGTGTGTGTGTGTGCTAGTTGTGTGATGCTAAAGAGCTCTCTTCTAACAGCAACGAAGACGACAAATGAAGAAGAAAGCCACTTACCTGAAATTGAGGAAAGAAACCTGGCAAACGTGTTTTAAGAGATTGTCAGTCAAAACCTCAATGATAAACTCCTGACTTGCCATAATCCCTTTGCATTACAGTATCTAGAGCATCCTGGGCAAAGCGGAAATTCCCTTTTCCATTTCCCTTGCATTTTTTCCCAAAACATCCTTTTGAGCTAGTTTGTCCTGTAAAACAGAGGAGAAATTAGTAAGGAAAATGTAAGGGGGAGTAGAGGTGAAGAGAAGACAGACTAGAGACTAAGGAGAGACAACAGAGGAAAGAAGAGAAAGGAGATGAGAGAATAGAGAGGAGTGGAGAAATAGAGGAGGGAACATGTTAAGAAGAGAGGAGAGTAAGGACAGAGGAGAGGTGAGAGTAGTAAGGATAGAGTAAAGAGACAGGAGAGGTGAGAGAGACCACAGTAGAGAGGAGAGACACTGCCTAGTTAATTAAGGGTAATGCAGTAATGGAGTGCTTAGTGTAGGCAGAGCTCTTCTTCATGTCAACACCACACTGGGTCATTAATTACGTAATGGAGTTAAGGCTGGGCGATGGGAGGGTAGGGGTACTGACCAAGCGAGCACATGGGGCCTACCCAGCACATGGGGCCTACCCAGCACATGGGGCCTACCCAGCACTTGGGGCCTACCCAGCACTTGGGGCCTACCCAGCACATGGGGCCTACCCAGCACATGGGGCCTACCCAGCACTTGGGGCCTACCCAGCACTTGGGGCCTACCCAGCACTTGGGGCCTACCCAGCACATGGGGCCTACCCAGCTCATGGGGCCTACCCAGCACATGGCACAGGGGTTCAAATAAGGGGGAAATGTGCCATGGAACCCTGGTCGTGAGCTGGTCAGCGTGTGTGAGACATCACACCGGTTGAATATGGAGATGACTGTCATGTTACACTGGCATTGTAGGCAATCTGGCTGCTGTTGGTTGGCCCTCAGCTAGAGGTGCTGAGCCATCTGATCTGAGGGTGAAGGTCTTTCTCTCTCTGTCTCTCTCTCTCTCTCTAAATCAAAATCAAATCAAATTTATTTATATAGCCCTTCGTACATCAGCTGATATCTCAAAGTGCTGTACAGAAACCCAGCCTAAAACCCCAAACAGCAAGCAATGCAGGTGTAGAAGCACGGTGGCTAGGAAAAACTCCCTAGAAAGGCCAAAACCTAGGAAGAAACCTAGAGAGGAACCAGGCTATGTGGGGTGGCCAGTCCTCTTCTGGCTGTGCCGGGTGGAGATTATAACAGAACATGGCCAAGATGTTCAAATGTTTAAAAATGACCAGCATGCTCCAATAATAATAAGGCAGAACAGTTGAAACTGGAGCAGCAGCACGGCCAGGTGGACTGGGGACAAAAAGGAGTCATCATGTCAGGTAGTCCTGAGGCATGGTCCTAGGGCTCAGGTCCTCCGAGAGAGAGAAAGAAAGAGAGAAAGAGAGAATTAGAGAGAGCACACTTAAATTCACACAGGACACCGAATAGGACAGGAGAAGTACTCCAGATATAACAAACTGACCCTAGCCCCCCGACACATAAACTACTGCAGCATAAATACTGGAGGCTGAGACAGGACTCTCTCTCTCTCCTTCCGGTCTGTCCTGTCTATTTGTCATGTCTGCCTGTCCTGTCTATCTGTCCTGCCTGTCCTGCCTGTCCTGCCTGTCTGTCTGTCTGTCTGTCTGTCTGTCTGTCTGTCTGTCTGTCTGTCTGTCTGTCTGTCTGTCTGTCTGTCTGTCTGTCTGTCTGTCTGTCTGTCTGTCTGTCTGTCTGTCTGTCATTATCTGTCCTGCCTGCCTGTCTGTCTGTCTGTCTGTCTGTCTGTCTGTCTGTCTGTCTGTGCCATGCAGTTTAATGTCGCCAGTCTTGCCTCTCCACCCATTATCCCATTTGAACACTGATATTGTATTTTTATGAATTTGATTAGTCGGTGAAGAGCCTAAAGCCTTGAGTTCCCACTGGGTTTCCGTAAAAACCTGTCATAACATCATTGTCTGGTCTTACTGGCAGGGGTGTGACATCAGTTTGGGCAGGTGCCGAGATGAGACTGCTGTGGCGGGAACTAATCTATATCACTCTGTTTCTGACACCCACAAGGTTGTGTGTGCTGTACAATAAGAGGCTGTCTCCCAAATGGCACCCTATTCCATATGTAGTGCGCTACTTTTGGCCAGGACCCATAGGGAATAGGGTGTCATTTGGGACACAGGAGGGACTGCACTGAAGGGAAGGGATTTCTATAATAAATGTATATTATTTTGACAAATACAAATACACATCGTGGACAAGGCTGAGGAGTGTATAAATGACATGGAACATCATGTGAGCACAATACCCTCAAAATGTAATCCTTCTGATCATTCTGAGATAATGGGATTTCCATGGCTAAAAATAAACGAGCAAATCCTTTTGGAATTAGGTTATTGTGGCATAGATAAATAGTCATTGTTTGGAATGTGATTACACTGTTATTATAATATACAATATACAGACCCATGAGAACTCACTGATTCCAGCCTTGTTACCATGGCAATGCTGTCAATCATCTGTGAAGGATAGCCGATGGGGGTCAGAGGTTAGCTATGACCTGAGGTAATGGGGGAAATATGGAATATCCCACAGACTGGGAGGTGAGATGACCCCCACTTAGAGCCTGGGAGAGTGTTGGGATGAATTGTGGTGTGTGGGTGGGTGGGGATGTGTGTGTGTTTACGTGCATGCGTGTTCGTACAGTACGTGCGTGTGTGTTTGCATACTTGTACCTGCATGTTCTTACATGGGCGTGTGGGCCCGTGCGCGCGCGCGTGTGTGTGTGCGCGTGTGTGTGTGTGGGCGTGTGTGTGTGTGTGTGTGTGTGTGCGTGCGTGTGTGCGTGTGGGCGTGTGTGTGTGTGTGTGTGTGTGCGTGCGTGCGTGCATACCGGTACATAAGTATGTGCTGGTAGGACACAGCATCTGGATCTACTATCCAGGCTGGTCAGTGCTGCCATGCAGGGACACCAGCAGGGGTTCATCCCTCTGTCTTCACCACCGCTCCCCTGTTACCCCTGTCCCTTTCCCACAGCTCCAGATCACCTTTCACCCCTCACTCCCCCCCTGTACGCCTGGGTCTTGTTTTCCATGGAAGGAGAGGCAGGCATTCATAGTCCAGGTCAACTGTATGAGGCAGGAAAGGCCCTGAAAGGCCCTGTTGTGTGGAAGGGAAGAGTTCCCAGGGAGCTGGGGCGGGGGAGGAAGAAGAGAACAGCGTCCGGGTGGAAGAGGAGTTGGAGGAGAGATCAGAGACGGCCTGTTTTCTCTCTGGTTAGAGGACCCAGGGGAGGAATCTATACACTCTCCTCAGGAAGATCCCCTTCCAACCATGGTCTGGATGGCCACTCCACGTCTGTGTCCCAAATAGTTCCATATTCCCTACACAGAGCGCTATGGGCCCTGGTCAAACGTAGTGGACTGCAGAGGGAATATGGTGCCATTTGGGATGCCTCGCAGCACTCCACCGGCCACTCATCTGAATAACTTCCTCCATTAGACTTATCTTCTCTTTTCTGGGGGAAAGAAAAACAGGCTAAAGATGTTAGGAATAGCCCAATGGGATGGAGGAAGAGCCCTGCGATAGAGGTGGGAGGTAGATAGACTTAAGTAGGAATGTTGTTGTTGAATTTGAAAAGGCTGCAATGTGTAGTGTCTGCAGACACTATGAAACGAGTATCTTGGGCTATATCCCAAATGGCACCCTAGCACCCTACATAGTGTATTACTGTTGGACAGGGCCCTTAGGGCTCTGGTCAAAAGTAGTTCACCATATAGGGAATGGGGTTCCATTTGGGACGCAGTCCTTTAAGACTCAGCTTGAAGCTCCCTAACCTTTCCCGAGTTCCCCCAGCCGATACCAACCCCTTAAATGCCCCATTTCAAAAACCAACCCTCTTTTCAGGCATCCTTACAATGGCTTTCATGTGTTTTATTCACTAAATAACAGTATGAAATATTGAGTTATAGCACTGCTGACCTTTTCCTCCCCCTCTCTCTCTCTCTCTCTCGCTCTCCCCATCTCTCTCTCTCTCTCTCTCTCTCTCTCTCTCTCTCTCCTCCCCATCTCTCTCTCGCTCTCCCCATCTCTCTCTCTCTCCCCATCTCTCTCTCTCCCCATCTCTCTCTCTCGCTCTCCCCATCTCTCTCTCTCCCCATCTCACTCTCTCTCGCTCTCCCCATCTCTCTCTCCCCCATCTCTCTCTCTCTCCCCATCTTTCTCTCTCTCTCCCCAT